>NC_053489.1:315824471-316124471 GCF_905171775.1 Rana temporaria
ACAACCTTAAACAAATTTGGTGAAATAGTAAACACGCGTAATATGACATTGTTTCGCAAAAATGTGACGTTACTCCAGGAACAACACACCTGGACATGGCTGACTGGCCCCAAACTTGGTTTTCCAACATTGTTGACTAGCAAAATCACAGAAATTAAATTGAGTGAATGTGACAGGCAAACAAGATTCATTCTCCAAAATGCAAATAAAGCTGATGTTTTAACATCTTGAAATGCAAAGCACCTGTGTCTCAAAAATCAAAGTATATTTATTTGGAGGGTCGACGAGAATTAATGTTTTGGGGGGACATCCATTTGTGTCACTTCTTTGCAAAAAAGGGGCAGCATCAGAGCTTGGCCTAGAACTACGCCAAAAATGGAGGATTGCTGAAAGAAAAAACAACCAAAAATCATCATAAATGTATCGTCTATGCAATGTGTGCGATTTATGATATCCAATATCAGTGTGCTGATGAGTATACCTTTTGTTTTTTATTATTTCTTATAGGGGAAAGAAGACGCCAGCAATTGGAGGAGGCAGAGAGGGCCAGACACCCGGAAAATCAAACACCTCCACATGTTGAGCAGGAGGAGGCTGGGGAAGGAAGAGAGGAGGATGTGGAAGGAGAAGAGGATGTGGAAGGAGAAGAGGATGTGGAAGGAGAAGAGGATGTGGAAGGAGAAGAGGATGTGGAAGGAGAAGAGGAAGGAAGAAAGGAGGAAGGAAGAGAGGAGGAAGAAGTTATTTTGGACTTAGAATTTATATCAGATGAAGGGCAAGTGGCGGAAGAACAATTTGGCGAATTGCAAGAAGGTGGATTGATGGATGAAGGAGGAGTCGAAGATGATGGGGAGGTGGTGGAAGAAGGAGGAGTGATAGAAGATGATGGGGAGGTGGTGGAAGAAGGAGGAGTGATAGAAGATGAAGAAATTGGGGATGTGGAAATTATCAGGCCATCAGGTCAGTGTCACCCCTATATTAATAGGGCCAAACATATGCAGATAGGCTGGAAATTATTTACATATTTTGAATGCCAATTTGTTTCTTTTTAGGGGATCAAGATGGAGTAGCACATTTTTCACGTGCAAGTGCTTCTATCATTGTACAGCAACTAATGGAGTGCAGCACGGAAATGGACATTATGCAGGAAAGGATGCTAGTCATGGAGCAGAATGTGCGAAATGTCATTTCAGAGTGTAGCACGGAAATGGAGAACATGCGACAAAGGATGCTAGTCATCAACCAAAATTACAAAAATATCATGGACATGATGGGCCGTGTCAAAGACTGAACCACAGAAGCCCATCCCCCGCCCATCCCCCGCCCACAAAACCCTTTTTAATTTTTGTACTTTATAATACGCCAAAATTTCTAAATGCACACACAGTGTGCCAATATGTGCTATCTGCCATCACAGACTATCTATTGTCTGTGCTTTGTGGGTACAAACCCCTCCTCGATCCTCAAGTAGTTGAGAGGAAGGGTTTGCTCCCACAAAACACAGACATTGATCACCCATGATGTCAGATAGCACATGTGGCCATTTGTCTGTTTAACCAATGACATTTGGCGAGTTTTCACTGAATGTGTGCATTTAGAAATTTTGGCGTGTTCCAGTGTGAAAGCACACCATCCATATGACTGACTGCTGTTATTTTTTTAAATTTTTGTTTGGTGTTGATCTTTTTTGGTTTGTAAATGTTTCCAGTTTCAGATCACAAAACGAACAATAAATCTCACCTAAAGAAAGAAGTTAACTAATTTTTGAAAAAAACAAAAAAATTTTTGTGTTGTGTTAAAATCTTGTTTAAAAAATTAGACACAAACAAATGACAAGCCCAAAAATTCTTGCGTATAGTTTCAGTGAAATTATTGTTACATTGTGTTTCGATCATTATTATTGATAATCACTGTCAATAAAGACAAAAAAATAAATAATTAAAAGCCAATATTTTGTCTCAAGAATTTGCAGGAAATGTGTTCTGCCTAAAAATACACATTTCTTGTTAAAAAATGACTAAAATAAAAAAAAAAAATGAGACATCAAAAGCAGAAAAAAGAGTGGCTTCTTATTTATAGACTGAATACCCAGTTAGTAGATGAGTGAATAATGTGCAAATGTGGTTAGTTAATACATCTGAGTAAGTAAATCTGGCACTAGAAGTGCACTATTTTTGGAGATAACCTGGAAGACAGAAAAATAGAGAAAAAGCAGTAATGACAAACAACTGTATAAAGTCCAATGGTCTAATTATTTATTAGTTGTGAGAATATTCCTTTCTTTTGGGGGCCGAATTAGAAAGAAATATGATCTGGCATAGCAATGGCCCCCCGACCCATGAAGTACTCAACATATTTGTCGCGTACCTCACGAGCAGATTGGGGGGCCAAGCCAGCGCGACCAGTGTCCAGGCCAGGAATGTTCTCTGAGGGTAGTCCTGCCTCAGAGCCCATGGGGGCTAGGTACGTCTGGGAGTGCCTGCGTAGAAAATTGTGCAAAATGCAGCAGGCAAATATAACGGTGTTCAATTTATATTCCGCCAAATGTATCGATGTCAGGAACAGGCGGAACCGGTTGCTGAGGATCCCAAAGGCATTCTCGACTACCCTCCGAGCCCTGGACAACCGAAAATTGAACACACTCCTCTCTGAGGTGAGGGTCCTCTGGGGAAAAGGCCGCATTAGGTGAGGTCCAAGGCCAAAAGCCTCGTCCGCTAGGAACACAAACGGAAGTCCTTCCACATTATCTTCATCTGGTGGCAATGCCAGACCACCAGTTTGGAGACGATCATAGAAATCAGTCCGTGCGAACACTCCCCCATCTGACATCCGGCCGTTCTTCCCCACGTCCACATATAGAAACTCATACTGTGCCGACACCACCGCCATCAACACAATACTATGATAACCCTTGTAGTTATAATAGAAGGACCCCGAGTGGGGTGGGGGCACAATGCGGACGTGTTTCCCATCTATTGCTCCACCGCAGTTAGGAAAATCCCACCGCTCGGCAAATTGGGAAGCCACAGACTGCCATTCCTGTGGTGTGGAGGGTAGCTGTGGGGACAAACAAAAAAAGAGATTTAGTACTTTGGCACATAAACATTGCAAACATAATCCTACAAGCATCCTTGTGCAACTTTACATTTTTTAAATAGCATTAGCAAATTTTGAAGGGAGAATTTCGGGGCACAAATATATAGGGCCACTTAATTAATAACAGACTCCACAGCCCTCTGATGGGGACAAAAACACTTTGAAGGGGGGGTGGGGGGTGTTTAAACTGTTTTTAGAAAACCAAAAAAATAAAAATAAAGTGGCATGGTGGGGGTTGGCCCGAAGATAGCATGCTGGACAGGTTAATATTGGGTAAGATCAAAATATGCAGGTAGGCCAAAATAAAAAGAACATGTAAAAGCTGATATCAACATGCATAGTGAGAAAAGGGAACGTTAGTTAAACACACAGCATATCTGGGAAATAAAATAAAAAGTTAGTTTGCCACATTATTAAAGACACATTGTGAGGTTAAAATGAGGAAACTTACCTTCATATACTCCTCGTGCATAACTTTAATGATGGCAGCACACGTGTCCGGTATGATGACCCCAAGCGCCTGCGGAGAGATGCCTGTCGAGAACTTGAGGTCCTGCAGGCTCCTCCCAGTCGCCAGGTACCGCAACGTGGCAATAAGCCTCTGCTCGGCCGTGATGGCTTGGCGCATCACAGTGTCCTGCCTCGTGATATAGGGGGACAGAAGATCCAGCAGACTGTTGAATACGGGGTCCGTCATGCGGAGAAAATTCCTATAGTCATTAGGATTATTCTCCTGGATTTCCCTAAGCAGAGGCATATGTGAGAACTGGTCACGCTGGCGCAACCAATTCTTGGTCCAGAAACGCCTCCGCCCCCTGTTTCTGGCCAAAGTACTGGAATAATGAACATATCCAGCAGCCATCCCATAAACAGCACCAACTCGCGAAAATTGACGCTGCTGCTCCATCATGGCTTCAAACCGGCCGGCTGGTCAGTCAAGAACACACTCCAACAGAAAGCACAATCAAATCCAGCGGTACCTGCAAAGAACGCACGACACACAGATACGAACGCACAGTACGAATCTGCTAAGCAGAACGAACTGCACGCCTGTACCCGAATGCCAACTACGTACCCACAAGCACACGCACTGAACGAGAAAATACTACCTGCTAAAGCCTGGAGACCGAGAAGCGCGAATCAGCTCTAACCAAACCTTCACTAACACGAGCAAAGCCGTAACTAGCAAAAGCGGAACAGAGGGCGTCGCCATTGACTTTGGCCTTTCCCTTTATAGTGACGTCAAACGTGGATTACGTGCACGCGTTCAGGTCCGCAGGGAAATATCGTCCGCTGGTGTGTACAAGCCAGCGGGCCAAATGAAAAAACAGCCTTGTACGCCGGAAACAGCCCGTCGGACATTTCGAACGGACATGTTTGCTCGTGAGTACTCGGCCTAAGAGGGATTCTTATAGTAAGATGACATACCTGGATTATATTAACGATTACTTTTCAGAGTGTATCATACTCTAACATTATGGTATGGGTACAATTTGTGCCGTAGATTAATGTTTCCTAGTACCTTAATGGACTGGAGGGAGAGGGCGCAATTAGAGTTAGTCAGTGCTAGCCGTTTAACAGAGACCTATACTACGCCCATATAGGAGTTACCTATATGCCGCTCTGCTATAAAGGACTTAGACCGTGGATAGCTGTCATCACCTTTGAGAAAGTCATTGGACGGAATGTGTCAGAAACCAGACAGCGCTAGACATCCTACGTCATATCCGGGTACAGGGAGTGTGGTCGTGGAACGCAAACATACGGCATAGACGGCACACACTATACCCTAATTATGGATTACCATCTAGAATTTCTTTATTTTTTTTATTTGTTTTTACTACTATCTTGCTTGTCAGCAAGTTTTAATTATTTTTTTTAATAAACCCTTTGTTAAAATTTATCACACTATGCAGGCTTCCGCTCTGTTTTGGATTGGCTATATGTGATTCCGAGTGCTGCTTTGGGAGTTTTACCCCTGCTGGATGCTGATTGACGACGGTGTGGAGACAGGCCGAGGTATGCCATTGGATTATCCCCCGATCTCAGAGCGCAACACCCCCATCTGGGGGACTACAATTTGGTGAGTGGGGATCTCAAAGGGGGGAGCACGGAAGTCACTACAATTGAAGACTGAAGCTCAAGATACAACTATTTCACGAGTCACTATATATTACATGTGCATGGACTTTTGCCATTAGTGTTTCTTCACTGATATTTTGGTGTTGTGATTATACCAGCATGATCTATTTTATGTCTAGGTTTAAGCTATCAAGTGCCCCATCCACTTACTGTTCTTGAGAGATTTAGAGTCTTTTCGGTTTTAATTGGTTTAATTATCTAATTACTATTATTCCCAAGGGGACACAAATTATTTATTGGCACACACATTTCTTATTATTTGAGCACAATCTCACTCGGACCATTTATAGGCATATATCAGCCTTTACATACCAGAGAGTTAGTATAAATTTCACTGCAATCTCACATTTACATGGTGAAGCACTTATTCACTAACCACCAGTGGCGGCTGGTGAAGTTTTAGGATGGGGGGGCGCAAGACTCCGCCCTTCATGTTTAACCCCTCCCACTTCCCATAAGCCCCACCCCTTACATACTCCACCCACACCATCCCCTGTATTCCACCCATAGTGTCAGGAGTGTACAGCCCTAGCATCACAGTACAGTGTATACAGCCCTAGCATCACAGGACAGAGTATACAGCGCTAGCATCACAGGACAGAGTATACAGCCCTAGCATTACAGGACAGAGTATACAGCTCTAGCATCACAGGACAGAGTATACAGCGCTAGCATCACAGGACAGAGTATACAGCCCTAGCATCACAGGACAGAGTATACAGCTCTAGCATCACAGGACAGAGTATACAGCGCTAGCATCACAGGACAGAATATACAGCGCTAGCATCACAGGACAGAGTATACAGCTCTAGCATCACAAAACAGAGTATACAGCTCTAGCATCACAGGACAGAGTATACAGCCCAGCATCACAGGACAGAGTATACAGCCCTAGCATCACAGGACAGAGTATACAGCCCTAGCATCACAGGACAGAGTATACAGCTCTAGCATCACAGGACAGAGTATACAGCCCTAGCATCACAGGACAGAATATACAGCTCAGCCTCACAGATCAGGGTATGAAGGTATCTATATACACCAACCTTCCTTCCTGTATATAGAGACCTTCCTCCATCATCACTGACTGCAGATATACATCATCTGTCCTGTATACAGCTATGTATACAGTAACAGGACATGCTGGGAGGTTAATTGGATCCTGTCTAAATTGGCCCCAGTATGTGTATGAATGTGTGTTAGGGACCTTAGGTTGTAAGCTCCTTGAGGGTAGTGACTAATGTGACTGTACAATGTATATGTAAAGCGCTGCGTAAATTGACAGCGCTATAGAAGTACCTGAAATAAAATAAATACAATAATAATGATGTATATCTGCAGTCAGTGATGATGGAGGATGGTCTTTATATACAAATGGGTGTATATAGCTGTATACATTACAGGAAAGATGTACTCACAATTTGTGACTATTATGTAGTGTAACATAGTCAGCACATTGCATGGCAGAAATCCCCAAAATCATGTATTGCAAAGCATCCAATGAGACATGATGTGGCACACTCAATGACACTGTCTGACCCCCTGAGGCTCCAGTCATTGTATAATACACCCATCATCGTCATCCCCATATTATACACCCATCATTATCATCATCATCATCCTCATCATTGTATAATACACCCATCATCATCATCCTCATATTATACACCCATCATTATCATCATCATCATACTCCTCATCATTGTATAATACACCCATCATCGTCATCCCCATATTATACACCCATCATTATCATCATCATACTCCTCATCATTGTATAATACACCCGTCATCGTCATCCCCATATTATACACCCATCATTATCATCATCATCATCATACTCCTCATCATTGTATAATACACCCGTCATCGTCATCCCCATATTATACACCCATCATTATCATCATCATACTCCTCATCATTGTATAATACACCCGTCATCTTTATCCTCATCATTCTATAATACACCGATCCTCATCATTGTATTATACACCTGTCATCATCATCCTCATCCTTGTAATACACCCAGGTTTAACAAACAGTTGAATTCTAAAATAGTGGATGCTTCTAATCTAGAAGCATGGAGCACCAGCCCTGGTTTTATGA
Organism: Rana temporaria; assembly: GCF_905171775.1. Classification (NCBI taxonomy): domain Eukaryota; kingdom Metazoa; phylum Chordata; class Amphibia; order Anura; family Ranidae; genus Rana; species Rana temporaria. The sequence goes on from NC_053489.1 coordinate 315,831,816, forward strand.
GATGATCCTTCTCCTTTAGCCTGGGTTCACACTGATTGTGATGCGGGAACCAGTGCGATTTCAGCGTTGGTTCCCGCATCGCATCTCTCCTGCTGGCATTTGCCCTCTGCGAACAGCTGCGGGTGTCATTACAATGTAAATGGCACCCACAGATCGGTTCACAGATCGCAGTGTGAACTGTGAACTCACACAGAAATCGCATCGCATAGGTGAGAACACCCATGCGATCCAATTTCAGTGTGGGGGGAAAATAAGTCCCTGCACTTTTTTTCCCTGCGAATCTAATGCGAGTTCAGCCAAACAACTGTATGGCTGAACTCACATCTCACTGACATCGCATGCTATTCGCACCGCAGTGCGGGTGCAAATCACATGCCATGTCTTAGATCGCAGTAGTCTGAACCTGGGCTCATACCCTACCTCCAGTAGGTAATCAGAGAAACCAACAAAACAAATGCAGGGTAGTAAAGAGTTAACCTATGTCCTCAAGTTCAATAAACAGTGAGATAGCAGCAGTCTGAGGGTAACCTGTCACAGGGGAAGAACGTTATCTCCTGCAATATATAAGGCTGAGCCTAGTGTGCAGTGAGCTGTTATCAGGAGTCAGTGAAACATTTACTCCCCCCCCCTCCCCGACCCTCAGTGTACTGTACCTTCTCTGTTTTCAGTGTGCACTGCTGGCTGTCACATGGAGATGGATGGAGGAAATGCAGCCAGTGTACATCCACATAGGAGCAGGATGGAAAAAATAAATAGTCCCTCCAGCTACAGTCTTCCTGACTTCACTAGAACCGAAAGTGAAAGTAAGAAGGCTGCTGGGGGGGAAGCACCTCCCAAGTCCTACAGTGATTGCTAATGGTCAGACACACAGACAGGCAGAAGTCTGACCAATGAGAGTGCTGGGGCTATTAGCTCTGCGCCTCGAATCAACACAAAACCCTGCAAATGAAGCGTCTCGCCTGCAATCACGGGATTGCAGTGACATGAACGCTCCCATAGTTCACAGTGGCCAGCGCCCTAGCAGAGTAAACTTAAAGAACTTAAAAAAAAAAAAAAAAAAAATTTAAAGGGACCTTTTTTTTTTTCATTTTTTTTTTTTTTTGCAGCCTTGGGGGGATGGGGGGCGGCGCCCAGGCGCCCCCTATGGACGGGCCGCCACTGCTAACCACCATATTACTATTCCCGTCACAGGGACCACAGAATCCTCCTGGCTTAGGGGTGATCAGCAATAGGGCACCTCCTGATGGCATGGAGGGGAGTCTCTTTTTATATGAGCTTACCCACCAGGAGTTACCCAACATATATCCACTACACTTTAGCACTAAGCACATTTTGTTGATTGAGGTTATTATACCCAGATTGGATTGGACCTATACAACAAGCCTATCAGGCAGCGCCATCACCCTTTATATATTACCACAATCAATCACAGAGCTAATCACAATAGTACACAATGGAAGGCATATAACAAAGGCTTTCATTGTGTACAACTGTCATGTGACCTGCTGTGGGCGGTACAGTGATTTGTCATCGGCCATGACCGGTGCACACGGCCAGTGACAGATCACAACAGGGCGTGGCTCGATCCTGGGAGGATGTGATACCATGTTCTCCCAGAACAATAGTGCTCATGCCGGGCCATCATATTATAATATGCTGGGTGGAAAGGTGTTAAAGCCTATACAGTAACTTCCTGTGCACTCTGGGGTTTATATATTAACCACTTCCATACCAGGTACTTACGCAGCTTCCCGCCCAAGCCAATTTTCAGCTTTCAGCACTGTCGCACTTTGAATGGCAATTGCGCGGTCATGCTACACTGTACCCAAACAAAATTGGCGTCCTTTTTTCCCCACAAATAGAGCTTTCTTTTGGTGGTATTTGATCACCTCTGCGATTTTTTTTTTTTGCGCAACAACTAAAAAAAGGCTGAAAATGTGGAAAAAAATTACGTTTTTATTTTTTTCTGTTAATTTTTTTGTAAATAAGTTTTCTCTTTCAATTACGGGCACTGATATGGCGGCACTAATGGGCACCGATGAGATGGCACTGATGGACATCGATGAGGTAGTACTGATGGGCACAGATGAGGTGGCACTGATTGGCGGCGCTGGTATGCGACACTGATGGGCACACATAGGCGGCACTGATGGGCACACATAGGCGGCACTGATGGGCACACGTAGGCGGCACTGATGGGCACACGTAGGCGGCACTGATGGGCACACATAGGCGGCACTGATGGGCACTCATGGGCGGCACTGGGCACTCATAGGCGGCACAGATGGGCACTCATGGGCGGCACAGATGGGCACTTATGGGTGGCACAGATGGGCACTGCTAGGTGGGCACTGGGCATGGATGGGCACTGTGGGGTGGCACTGATGGACACTGGGGTGGCGCTGATGGACACTGGGGTGGCGCTGATGGACACTGGGGTGGCAGCACTGATTGTTGCCAGTCAGTGCCCATTTGTGGGCACTGACTGGCATCTTTTTTCTCTATGGTTTTTTTTTTTTTTTTTTTAGACTTTTTTTTTTTTTTTTGGCTTTTTTTTTTTTTTTGCCCACCCTGGTGCTCCAGGGTGGGCATCCCTGGTGGTCCAGTGTGGCGATCCGAGGGGGGGCTGCGCTGATAAACAATCAGCGCTAACCCCCCCTGTCAGGAGAGCCGCAGATCGGCTATCCTCTACTCGCGTCTGTCAGACGCGAGTGAGGAAGAGCCATCGGCGGCTCTTCCTGTTTACATCGTGATCAGCCGTGGTTGGACACGGCTGATCACGTGGTAAAGAGTCTCCGCCGGAGGCTCTTTACCGAGATCGGAGATGCAGGGTGTCAGACTGACACCCCGCATCACCGATCGCCGCGATGCGCGCCCCCACGGGCGCGCGCGGCATGAAATCCTGCAGGACGTTCTAGAACGTCCTGTCAGGATTTCATAACCACTTCCCGGACGTAAATCGGCCATAGGCCGGGCGGGAAGTGGTTAAAGACAAAATTACTGTTCACTTTGCAAGGAAAGTTGCACTTTGTAAGATAATTATCCCCAGAGCTTAATGAATAAGCTAAAGCTCTGCTGACTTCCATCATCCAATCATGTGCAAAAAAATGATTTTTTTAATTTACCTTGCACATGATTAGGTATTTTTTTTTTCAAATTTTACTAAACTTTGGAAAAAATATCTTGCAAAGTGAAACTTTACTTGCCAAGGGAAAAAACATTGTGGGGCAGATCCACAAAGATCTGCACCGGCGCAGCGTATCTGAGATATGCTAAGCCGCCGTAACTTATTTGGCTTTGGTTTGAATCCTCAACGAATTCGCGCCGCAAGTTACTGCGGCGTAGTGTATCTCTCGCGGCGTAAGGGCGTGGAATTCAAATGCGGCTGGTAGGGGGCGTGTTTCATTTAAATGAAGCGCATCCCCGCGCCGAACGAACTGCGCATGCGCCGTCACTAAAATTTCCCGCCATGCATTGCGCTAAATGACGTCGCAAGGATGTCATTGGTTTTGACGTGAACGTAAATGGCGTCCAGCCCCATTCACGGACGACTTACGCGAACAACGTAAATTTTTTAAAATTAGACGCAGGAACGACGGCCATATTTAACATTGAGTATGCCACCATATAGCAGCTTTAACTATACGCCGGAAAAAGCCGAACGGAAACGACGTAAAAGAATGCGACGGCCACTCGTACGTTCGTGAATCGTCGGAAATAGCTAATTTGCATACTCGACGCGTAATACGACGGAAACGCCACCCAGCGGCCGCCGAAAATTGCATCTTAGATCCGACGGCATACTAAGGCGTACGCCGTCGTATCTTGTTTGGTGGATACCAAAACAAAGATACGAAGCACAAAATATGAAATTACGCGGCGTATCAAGAGATAGGCCGGCGTAATTTCTTTGAGGATCTGCCCCTTTATCTTTAGTGAATCAACCCCTCTGTCTCTGAAACACAGTTATCAGTTAGCAGTGTTTTAAGCCCTGCCCAGTTCTCTATGTGTACTATGAACTCCTCCCCTCTATGTTATGAATATCAAATATTCCTATATACAGTTCCCAGTTTTGTTATTATGTTCATCATGTCAATCATTACAATTTTTTTAGTTACCCATGATCACAATCGAACAATCAGAATCTTAAATATTTGGGGAAGCAACACTTTTCTATATATTATTATTAAATGCAACTGCATTGATACATGTCTGCTTGCAAGTACAAAGTTGAAAAACTAAGAATTTATGGAATTACATTGTATTCATGTTTTTTCTTAGCCTGTAATATGCTTTATTAATCTCCAAATTAATTACTTTATTTTATTTCAAAAGTATCAGGTTGGCTAAGAACAGCTCCACACATTATTATTATTATTATACAGGATTTATATAGCGCCAACAGTTTGCGCAGCGCTTACACATTACCCCAATCAAGCTACAAATGTAAAATTAACTATATTCTGTATTTGTTAAACTCTTTACTGTGAGGATAATGGGACAAGCTTTGCAATGTCCACAATGAAAAAGCCTTTGGTTTGTCGACCATGTATTTGGCGAGTAATCATTACTATTTCAGGAATTCCCACTGGAATGTCTCTGATATATTGTACTCTCCAAAGCATTATGCTGTGTACCATGTTCGTTTTTACATTGTGGTGGTCATTCACATATGTCTTGCTCGCCTTTGATTAATATTTTCTTTGGAGCATCAACAGCTTGTTTAGGTCACCTAATATACAGTATAGTGGTATGACATTGAAGTGTTACCTCATAGTTCTCCTAAAAAAAGACCACATGTCTACTCATGTCTGGCTACTAATTTAGTCAGCAACCAGTGCAGTCAAAGAAACAAAAGCTTACAGAGACAGATTATGGCTACTTGTATCTTTACTAACAGGGGGCCTTGAGACTCATTTCTGCAATGCCTACACCACCATCTTTTAATTTCTAATGCTGAATTTATGCAAAGATTTAGAGATGTGGCCAGACAAGTTAAAAAATAAAAGAACAGAAACTATATACATTAGAAAAAACAAGTACCCCCTTGAAGAGTGGGATTTTATAAGTGACCAAAAACGATATGAGTATGATAAAAAGAGATTTATTGGTACAAAGAAATATAATTTAATTGTAAAAACGTTGTCATAAAGGAAAATGTATACAATCCCATAACGGTAATGATACATATACATATACAGACACATGTTGAACCCAACGTTTCTGGCTTGATGCCCTTCTTCAGTTTTTTTTTTAAACATATAGGGCCAGATTCTCGTAGACTGGCGTATCTTTCCGGCGGCGTAACATATCTGATTTACGTTACGCTGCCGCAACTTACACGGGCAAGTGCTGTATTCTCAAAGCACTTGCTCCGTAAGTTGCGGTGGCGTAGCGTAAATCGGCCGGCGTAAGCCCGCCTAATTCAAATGTGGAAGGGGGGGCGTGTTTTATATTAAACTACTGTGACCCGACATGATTGGCGTTTTTCACGAACGGCGCATGCGCTGTCTGTGGAAATCTCCCAGTGTGCATTGCTCCTAATACGCCGTAAGGACGTATTGGTTTTGACGTGGACGTAAATTACGTCCAGCCCCATTCACGAACGAGTTACGCAAACAACGTAATTTTTCAAATTTCGACGCGGGAACGACGGCCATACTTAACATTGGCTGCGCCTCATATAGCAGGGGCAACTATATGCCGGTAAAAGCCTAACGTAAACATCGTATCTTTACGGCGTCAGCCGTGCGTACGTTCGGGAATTCGCGTATCGCGTGTAAAAAAATACAGTTTAGATCCGACGGCGTAAGAGACTTACGCCTGTCGGATCTAAGGGATATCTATGCGTAACTGATTCTAAGAATCAGTCGCATAGATACGACGGCTCAACGCAGAGATACGATGGCGTATCTGGAGATACGCCGTCGTATCTCGGATGAGAATCTGGGCCATAGAGCCAAGTGTCTATTGAAAAAACATATGTCATTATAATAGTAATGCATACAACAAATTATAATAAATAAAGAAAATTTACAAACATAAACATGGACAAAATACATCACGTACCAAGGAGTATCAGAAACCTGCATACATAGTATGGGTTCTAAAAGGGTCCCATATGAAAAAGAGAAAATGAAAATTAAGTACATCACACACAGAGCACTATAGTAATGGAGTGATGGACACTGGCATAATCAAGACAGGAAGTCCCCTCCCTATATAACTCCACTTGATTATGCCAGTGTCCATCACCTGAATACATGGGCGTATAACCCATATAGTAATTACTATAGTGCTCTGTGTCGCGTGATGTACCAGAAAGAAAGTGGACGAATGATAGTTGGTCACAGTTGTATCCTCAAAAACAAACACGGATATCTCAGCGAAGGTCCAAAAAAATGGATAAAAAATCGTGAATAAAAAACAAAGTGTGGTAATGCAATGCTGTATGGAATAGTGTTACACAGAATACTGGGTCTTTGATCAAAGAACACATGCCAGCACACATACTAGATTGGAAGCATGGAGAGAAATCATCCAACCACGTAATAAATCATCTAATTTGAAGCAAGTGTCAAAGAGACTGGAGAGCTCCAGTGGCTAGGCACACAGTTAACCATTTGATCACCCTAGATGTTTATCCCCTTCCCAGCAAGTGTCATTAGTACAGTGACAGCGCATATTTTTAGCACTGATCACTGTATTAGTGTCACTGGTTCCCACAAAGTGTCAAAAGTGTCAGATAGAGTCCGACTGTCTGTCACAATATCACAGTCCCACTATAAGTCGCTGTTCATCTCCATTACTAGTATTAAAAACATGTTTTAATTAAAATTCCAGTATATATACCATAGTTTGTAGAGGTTAAAACTTTTGCACAAGCCAATTAAAATACGCTTATTGAGATTTCTTTTACCAAAAATATGTAGCAGAATACATATTGGCCTAAATTTATGACGAAATATATTATTTTTCTATTTTTTAATAAATAAAAATAATAATAAATAATAAATAAATAAATTATTATCACTTGCAGAATTGTGCGATAGCGATTTGTGGGGAAATTCATCATAAAAAAAAAAAAAATAATGACAGCAACAATTCTGCAACTGAGCAAATTTCTGTGATTTTGATTTGATTACATTATTGAATAATTTTTATTATAATTATATTATTATTTGTTATAATTATTTATAATTATTTATTATATTATAATTTATAATTTTGTTTTTAAAAAAATGTCATACCCGGGATGCCTATTAGAATCTTGTTTGGTCAGATTTAAGTGAGTTATTTCTAAAAATTACAGACCTACAATATAAAACGCCAAATTTCCTTGCAAATAATGGTACCGCTTTCAGCATGTTTTTTCTGAAAGAATCATACTGCCAGGGAGGTTAAATAATCTCCCCCATAAGTCTGTGCGGAGATGTCACATGTTCCAATAACATGGGGCATTGTGGGAAATGTAGTCCGCCTCTCCTCAGAGTCAATGGAGTCCATATCTCCTGCTACTTGCAGTCCCACAATGCATAACTTCCTTAAAGGTATCTTACATATTTACAAATGTGGATAAAGTTCCAGCGGGGATGATCTGTCGTAAGGCTCTGACAGGACGACCCCGCTACACAAGTATAGTAAAAAAAGTCAAAGCTTTTTTTGTTAGATAGAGTAGAGAATAGTTGAAACCCCTGTGAGTTTTTTTGTCATTTGTGTCCAACTGGAGAGTTTCTTTTCACTTCTTCTCTGTACCTGTTCTGGTGGCAACTCAAAAAACAGTCAACAGGACAAAGGTTCTAAGTTTCCACAATTCACAGCAAAAAAGTTTTGCCTTCAGATATACTTTAAGTTCATTGCTTTGACAATTTTTTCATGTTTCACACTCTTACGTTCAGTTCCCAATAAAATTGCCCTTCACCTAAAATAATTACAGTATCTAGAGTTTCTTTGTTTCTACTAAAAGATTAATACAGGCACTTGGCATTTCCTGTCTCAGTTACAGTAATTTGCTGCTCAATGGCCTTCTGTTTTTCATACTGACATCTATCCACTTGCTATTGAATGTAGCTGTGAGGCTGATGCTGCAGTCATGTACGTGAGTGTTATATGTTACCTCTGGGATAAACTATAAATCCGTGTTCTTACCCATAAAGCCATGCACTTCCAGCTAATCATCCAAAGTGTTTCTACAGTAACCATATTTTTGTAAGGAGGTAATCTATGAAAGGGTAATGTTACTTCAAACCTAGTAATGCATTTAAAGTTTGCAGTTTTATTGTTGCTAGTAGTGTCCAGATTGCTGTAGAGATGCACTAAATCGAACCTTCAGCTTCCAATGCCATCTGTCATCTGTCATATAGTGTTACTGCACTAGTTTAAATCCTCCCATTCTCTAGTTCAACTTCCATTTTTGCTCTGAAAGAGTGTGATACAGTTAAAATGAAATGCAGGTTGTGTTGTTAGGAATACTGTCACATAAATGTGATACAACATGAAATTAAGAATTATAAACTAAAGACCATTACATAGACATCACTATTGTACTTGAGCCCAGACAACGTATATGCATATATTTTATGATGGAAGTAAATCACAATAAAATAAAAAATAAAAAAAATTGGGCCCCTGCAGGAAATTGTCATAATGTAAAGTTGGGTTTGAGTTAGTTTCTAACAGCTCACAATACCTTTGCTTACATTAGAATCAATAGGAGAAGTGCATACAGCTACAGAATTCAGTGATAGGTTGTGTTAATGCTCTTTTACAGTCATATATCTGTGAATACCTTGGTGTTAAACTTGCTGTTAGATTAAGAGTGTGTTCATGTCAAGCTGGGTGGACTCAATCCAGTAAGTAGCCAGTTCAGTCAAATGGCAGGTTCAGCATGCTAGACAATTGTTGGGCTGTGCCTTAAAGTGGAACTACACTGCATCTGAGTAACACAAACCAAACACACTATTTAAGTCACTTTTAATATTTAAAGCACACTCCCCTATCAATCCATGAGGTTAAGACTCGAGTTCCTCCACCTCAAACTCGCTCATCCATGTCTTTATGGATCTTGCTTTGTGCACTGGTCCAAATCATTTGGTGGAGGGGGATTATGGTGTGGGGTTGTTTTTCAGGGGTCGGGCTTAGCTCCTTAGTTACAGTGAAGGGAACTCTTTTTTTTATACATTCTTTATTTTTTTCATAGATTTCACATTACAAGTTTTCACCTTTTATACCACCAAATTATATCAACCACAAAACAAAATTATTACATTTGTGTGTTTTCCTATCTCCTTAATGCTTCATTATTTCAATGTGACATCTCTTTTCTCTTTTACCTCTACCTTCCTTCTCCTTATTGTCCCTCCCACAAAAAAAAAGGGAAAAGGGGGAAAAAGAGAGTGGAATAGATTACACTCACTCCTCTTCCTGCTTACACATCCCCTCTCTGCACCTTTCCTTGCCCCCCGTCTCCGCCCTCACCCCCCCCTGCTCCTCTCTATATTTCAAATAGGGTGCCCATATCGTCCGGTATCTCTCATCTTGATATTTCATTGCCATTGTGAGATTCTCCATTTGTTGAATCTCTGCAATTCTAGCAAACCATTGTGCTCTAGATGGTGGGCTCTCCTTTTTCCACAGGACAGGAATACACGCCCTCCCGGCTATAATAAGGTGTCTTAACAGTGAGTTTTTGTATTTTTCAACTGATATAGGGATATCAAGTATTAACATTGCTGCTGGCCTGTCTTCTAAGGACACTCCTGCTATTGTATTGATAGTTTCTATTATCATTTTCCAAAACTCCTGTATTTTCACACACTCCCAGAAAATATGTAATAGAGTCCCTTCAGCCGCCTGACACCTCGAACAGGCATCTGACGTCTGAGGGAACTCTTAAGGCATCAGCATGCCACGACATTTTGTACAGTTTCATGCTCCTAACTTTGTGTAAACAGTTTGGGGATGACCCCTTCCTGTTCCAACATGACCAGTGCACAAAGCAAGCTCCATAAAGACGTGTATGAGCAAGTTTGGGGTGGAGGAACTTGACTGGCCTGAGCCCTGACCTTAATTTGATTGAGCTCTATGGACTAAGACTGGAATGACATTAAAGTTCATGGTGTCTCAATACTTTTGGTAACATAGTGTGTGTATATATATCTAAATATAAAGATATATACATACATACTGGCAGCCATATAGTGGCTAACAGAGAGTATTTAATGAATCAACTTGTCATTAGTTTAAGGTACGACCTAAATCAGTAAGATAGCAAAGCAACAATGATAATGTTGATTTATGAACAAAGATAAACAAAGCAATATATGAGTTGCCCTCCAAAGCAACCAATCGGGTTTAATCTTTAATTACACAGTATTTCCAGTTTACTTCAATTTTTTTTATACATTTAATACAAATTGGCCCTAGAGTCACTGTCCTTCTGAAGGTATTACAGTCTTTAGAAATGTAATACATTAGGGGATTGATAGTGAAGTGTCCCTCATGTAATCACTGAGAAAATGTACTTTTGCTTCTGCCTATACAAATTAAATCTTTTTAACTTCTTTAGCATACTGTACCAACTCTTTGTTACTTCTTTTTTTTTTCTTGGGTCTTTGTAGGGTTCATGTAATAAACAAGCATGCGGGTGCTATTTATTAAAATGGATGATCCATTTTTTTTCATGGTATGCCATTATCAATCAAACATGTCTTTTTTTCACAAACTGACAACTTGTCAGCATTTATCAGTGTTGCATTTATTTTGGATTATAATACATTTTCATATTCTATGAAGGAAGAATTATATCTCTAACATGTAAGAAACAGAACCATCAGATGAGTTGGATATATTTTTTGCAGATAAGGAACTTGCAAAGGGAGAAGTGAATTACATGACTATCTCTTCCTCTAGGAGTTCTTTAACATCTACACAACATTGGTAGTGAATCTAGGTCAAGCAAATAATCCTCTCAGTCATGTGGTTGTAATCTGCTTCTCATCTCTTGCATTAACTCTCTGTTGAGATATCTCCTCTATATATAGATAAAGTACATCCTAGGGGTAGTGAGTGTGGCTGAGGGGAATTGGTAGGGTTAGTCAAATAATTGCCAGAATGCCTATATATTTTTATAACAGCAGTATAGGTTTATTGGTGTTGCCTTGTTAATGTTCTCTGTTTCAAGATAATGTTCAAGATAATAACACTTTTGCTATAATTTTCCTAATACCACCAAAAGCATAAAAGCATTGTTTTTTTAAATTGACAAGATAGTTGAAATCAACAAGCATTATTTTTTTATAAATTACAGTATATATTATGTTAGACTCAGCATTAAATCCACCCCTTGGGCCTATTCAGTAATCCACCTCAGAGTGTTGTCCGAGGTGATTATCTGCAAAGTACTAGTACATATACATATACACTAGCATTTTTCCAAGGTCTCTTGGAGGATATGGGGAAGTCTTGATGCTTTTCATGTATCAAGGTCAATTTCTTAGGAAGATGAGAGGAAACACTACAAACTGTGTTAATTCCATAAATCAACATCAATGGACATACAACATTAAAAGTAAAGAACATACAACACCTTGTTACCTATTACTAGAACAAAGCTGGTATATTCTGCTACAGTGAACCCACAAGGAAAGCTGAAAAGAGCTAACTGCATGGGGACCAATGGGAGGAACACTTTTTACAATCTTCCAGACCTGGACAAAACAGAATGGGAATTAACTTCCAACATATAAATATCCATAATTTATATTCATGGCAGAACACTCCCCTGAAAATTATTAGGGCGTACCATAGATAATGGGGAAATGGGAAGAGTACCAATCATTTCAAAGCTGTGGATGTGGATTTTCATTTTCAAGCTCTCATACCTAATTATAGGTATTAATAGGTATTAACAACTTAATATGGGATGTGGGTGCTAAGCTGAAGCTTGAAATTCCAAATTCCCATATGACCTTTAGTGCTTATTATTTTTAAACAGCATTTTATGGACTGTTTAAGGCACATCAATATATATTTACTGTCCAAATCATCATTAAAGCCAAGCTTTAGGCAAAATATATTTTCTTTAATTTTTGTAGCACTGCCCCCCCCCCCCCGAGGAGATGCTGATTATGTTGGGTCCTCTGTTCTTACCTTGATTCAGCCCCACTAACATCTCAAGATGTACATTAGCTGTTTCTCAATACTTTAGGGTCACCCAGAAATTAAAGACCTTGCAAAGAACAGAGTGTAATGTCAAGTAAATATGAGATAAGACAGGGTATATCAGTAGCAATCTTATAAGACTATCAGTGCTTAATAGAGGGCAAATGCAAAGTTACGGAGAACAAATGATGATCAAGCTCCACAAAGGATCTACACAGTGTCAGCAAATGTTACAATAATGGGACAATGACCTGCTCATAAGTTTTCTTAAGTGATCTGGGAAATGGTGACCCCACTGCTAGAGTAACAGTCTGTTCCCTTGGTAGCAGGTGGGCAGGCCTCAGACAAGTGTGGACACTTTACAGGTCTCAGTCCAGTGATCTGCTGCATTAATGCAACCATGAACAGTTCTCCTCAACTCTCTTTTGTTCTCCCTCTTCTCTCTCTGCAGCAACTCCTCTCACTCTGCTCGGACTGGCAGAGATCTACCAACAGCCCCCCCGCTCTTACCCATTTATACCCTCTTCTTTGGACTCCATCTCTAGACTACATCTCCCAGCATTCAGTGTCCTATATTTGAGAATCAGGAACACAAGGACTCTACTAGTTCCATCTTGTGAAGAAAAAAGGTAGCTGCATTCAGGAGATTTTATAATAATACATTTAAAGATCTGAATAATTCAGGAACAGTAATTTTGGTTACATTTGAAAAAAGTGTCAATAAAGTAAAGTTGGAACATTTGTCAGGTTTGTATTGAGACATGTGTTACCTTTACATACTGTCCTTGTGTTACCTGGCAAACTCTGACAGAACAGAAAGTGACAGAATGTCTCCCCAGTAAAGACACATCAATAAAGAAGTCCTACTTATCTGCTGTGCTGTAAGAAGGTGTTTTATTGCTGCTGATTTCTCCATTGGAGAATGTTCACCTCAATTCCTGTTCTTGTACCAGGAAGCCAGAAAGTGATTGGAAATTTCCACAAAGGGGACACATATAGTAATTAAAATCTGTCAGAGGTTCTCACCCTTTTGCGTGCTAAATAAATCTGAAAAAATAGATAATTTTTAAAACAACATGTTTGAGACAACTTCTTAGGACTGTGTTGATGCATATGAAACAGTGTAAGACCAGAATTGCTGTGCTATGTGAGCAAAAATTGTGAAAACAAATTAAATGTTAAACAACAGTCCATAGCGAATAAGTAGTAAAAGCAATGTATGGAAACAAAGCCTTTAAAAACCTAGACTGCTGTTATTAGTAAATGCAATGTATGGAAATAATGCCTTTAAAAACGTGTCCAAGAGGAAATTAATGACCATTCACCCAAGTGTACCTTCACCGTAATTGAGTAAGATGTGCGCTTACTAGAACCCTAGACTCCACATTATAAGAGTCTAGATACTGTAAGCATGGAATCACAAATCATGGCAAATCTATCCATTTGAAAAAGGTGAAGACAGTGTCATGGCGGACCTTGCTGTTACTAATCGCACTCATGGATGTCCCATAAAAAAGAGAATCCACATAGTGTAAAACCATATGATGATTATTTAGCATTGCTAGAAACTTGCACAGATCCAATAAAAATCTAGCAATAAATTAAAGATTCCTGGGTCAGGATCCACTGGTACAGAGATCAAACTAGAGTGATGTTGACAGACATAGACTCCACCCTACATGTTTTGTCAGATGTGATGTCATCGGGGGCCGAATCCCACGCATATATATTGATCGTAGCCGAAAGAGTACAGCTGTTCCTAATGTGAAAATCAAAGTATGTCTCAATATGGCCGCTGTTATATTCAAACAGGTGGCCAAGTCTCGTTTTGAAAATAAAGGCTGGCCATCCATTAGGGTAAACCAAGCCTCAATCTCAGTATAAAGATGGCCGCTAGTAATATCAACAAACAAAATGGCCATGGTAAGGAAATGGTAGATAACCAAGCCTCGGTTTGGATTATATTAAGTAACCAAGCCTCATTCTGGGGAAAGACACCAGAGCGTAACCTCGGAATGGACATTTATAGAATTACCGCATCCTTGGGTTAAATCACACAGGAGGAAACTCTAGTGTTAGATAAGGGTCTCAAATTTGTTCTACCAAAACAGATGAACTGTTTTAATACCTTTATAGACATTCACAAATGCATTCGTAAAATCACCATACAGAGATACATTCTGTCCAATCATATTCCAGTTAAAACAGCTGATGATATAGGACGCATACAACATTCAGGCCTCTCCAATTCCTCCACATTTAATCCACCAGGAATTTTGCCTCCATCATTCAATATCTTTAGAGATCTTGTCCTAAATTACCTAGATAAGTTAAACCCCCCTTCAATCCAGCCTTTGATGTAGGTTTAAAAAAACGTTGTGAAAATAAAGATCTTATCATCCATCCAGTGGACAAAGGGGGTGGTATTGTTATTTTAGATAAGGACGATTACCTCCAGGAGAAGTTAAAAAATCCTCAGTGATAGGGAAACCTATGAGGTGCTTAAAAACAACCCCACACTGTCATACAAGAAGTAACAGACCACCCTCATTGATAATGGTTTTAAGGCTCAAATTTGGGATAAAGAAGAAAGGGTCTTTTTAGTACCTGTGGCCCCTCGTATCCCCACAATGTACTATCTGCCCAAGATCCTCAAATACACTAATCCTCCTCCACGTCGGCACATCATTAGTGGGATTGATTCTGTTTTGACTAAGATTGGAAAATACAGTACATTGATTTTCACTTACAAACAGTGGTCAAGAAAATGCCCTCCTATCTAAAGGGTACTAAGGACACTATACAACTTTTAAACAATATTGTATGGGACTATGAGAGTCTGCCATCAACAGCTGATGTTGCATCACTTTATACATGTATATCCCATAGTCTGGACATTGAAGCAGTGAACCATTCAAGAGGATTAGGTTTGCCACATATCCAAAAAGACTTTATTGTGGATTTACACACTTTTTCTACTACCCATAACTATTTTTGGTTAACTCGCTAGTTCTACATCCAAGAAAAGGGCACAGCTACGGGGGTTAAATATGCCCCCAGCTTTGCCAATTTATGGCCAAGTGGGAGGAGGATATGGTCTATACCTGTGCCTGACTGGAGTTTATCCTTTGGGCCAGGTATACAGATGACATCCTCCTTCTATGGAAAGGTAGTCATGTTTTCCTAGAGCAATTCATGTTTTTTTAACTCCAATGATTGTGGCATTGTTCTCTCCTGCGAGGCAGATCAAGAAAAGATTCATTTTCTGGACCTGGAGATTCGAGTAGTAGCTAACAGATTGGTCACTAGTACTTTTTTTAAAAACACACAGATCGGAACTCATATATACCTACCGATAGTTGTCATCATAAGATCTGGCTCAAATCAGTACCTCGGAGCCAGTTTGTCAGACTTAGACGAAACTGTATAATGATCAAGGATTTTGATGTACAAGCATCCTTTTTGAGGGATAGGTTCATAGAAAAGGGTTATGGTGCAGTCATTTTGGACAAAGAAATTAGTCAAGTTAAGAGTCTTGATAGGAATTCTCCACTAACAGACAAAATAAAACCCAATACGTCCCAGAGATTTAAGCGGTACATTATTACGACCTTTTCTGGACAGCGTTATAAAATAAAAAAGATCTTCAAGAAGCATTGGTCTGTATCTATAAATTTGTGGGATACTACCACTGTAAAAGATGTGCAGTGTTTTGAATCAACAAAGATGGGAAACATAAAACATAAAACATGCACTTTTTCTTCCAATACAACAGGTACATTTATTTGATAAAACACTTTATTACCTGTACCAGAAATAATGTGGTGTACCTCATTACATGTCCTTGTGGTAAACAATATGTATGTACAATTTAAAAAATTTAATTTTTCTCGTCATGAAAAACGGTCGTGTGTACGCGGCATTACTCTCTTTACGATATGGAATTTATTTATCTTCAAAAATCACTTTCAATTTAGCAGCACTGAGTAAACTGACCCAACCCAAAAAACACATTGCCCCTGTTGTAACCATGTTTTACCTACAGTAAAACCTTTTTTTGATATCAGTCTGTCATGATGCCCATCCTTATATTATATCTAAACCATCTCTTTTGGGGCACCTCTGAATTAAATTTCGTTTGGAGTCCTCCAATTCCACCACTAGGCTTTTTGCAAGGGTTATATTAAACCTTTATACTTAATTGCTTAAACCCATCTTACCCACATCATTAAGCCACACCCAGTTTGTATATGGCAGATGTAAGTAAATTAGATTGCTATAAAAGTGTGTGTCATAATGATGATCTGTGGTGCTATTTTAATAATTACATTTTTGCAGAGTCCGTCAGTATAAAGGAACCCTAAACTCAGTGAAGGTGGGTAGGACTATAAAAAGGCAATATTTAGCATGTCTGTATGCACATTGATCCCACGTCACATGAGCTACAACTGGTATAAGGTCACATGCTTTGTAATATGGATGCCATCTAGCAGACCCTTTATTTAATGTCAACACTCTGCTGAATGGCAGCCACAAAACAATGTTGATGTGACAAAGTTATTATGAACCTTCTTCTTCTTTTTTTTTTTATAATAAACATGCCATACTTTCCTACTATGTACTGTATAATGATTTTGCACAGAGCAGCCCGACCCTTTTCTTGTGGGGTCCCCCGCCAGCACCCCTGGCTTCGCCTCTTCTGCAAGTGCCCCATAAGAAGCCACATCCTATGGGGCACTCGTGCAGGCCTAATCCCGAGCCATGCTGCCTTCCTCTATAGATCCAAATGTAGCATATACAGTATACTGTATATCTAATTCACTAACAAATAAGGTTTCTTAAGTATACATGAGATGAATCCTGGGAGACAACATGCAGTTAAAAAATACTGGCTGACATTCGGCCCATGTGTATGTCGGGCTTACTGACAGAAGCATGCTGTTCGACTGGCCTTTGTCAGACATGCATGCTGGAAAACCAGCAGCCGCCCGACTATGGATAAGCACTCATAGCCAGTGGCGGAGAGCCCTGATCGGAGTGTTTTGGCTGGGGGTGGGGGCGCATCTTCCTGTCAGAACACAACAGCTCAGCAGGGGAGATGACTAAATTTACCTAGCATGGTTATTACAGTGGCTTCAACTGGAGCTCACAGTTTTTTTCCGTGCAACTTGCTAGATAGCAGGAAAAAAATTGTAGTTTGAAAATGTTGGGGCTCTCTGATATCTATTAAAGATTTGTATGAAGTACATACTGTTATCTTTGAAATTGGCCATAAACAGTACTGTAAGTACATAGCACAGAGAACAGAATTGGAAATAGACTCGGATAACCCAATATTAGGGATGAGTTTTATGTTCGAGTTGAGCATGAGTTCGACTCGAACATTGGCTGTTCGCCCGTTTGGCGAACAGTGAACAATTTGTGGTGTTCGCAGCAAATTCGAAAAGCCGTGGAACACCCTTTAAAAGTCTATGGGAGAAATCAAAAGTGTTCTTTTAAAAAAATGGCGTGGGGACCCTTCAGGTCTGGTATGGATTTTAAGAGGAATCCTGCACCAAAATTAAAAAAAATAGTCCCCCAAAAATCCATACCAGACACTTATCCGAGCATGCAACCTGGTGGGCCGCAAGAAAATAGGTAGGGGCGAGAGAGTGGTTGGGGGACAAGGACCTCATCCCCACAACCCTTGCCCGCTGGTTGTGGGGGTCTGCG
Source organism: Rana temporaria (assembly GCF_905171775.1). Taxonomy (NCBI): domain Eukaryota; kingdom Metazoa; phylum Chordata; class Amphibia; order Anura; family Ranidae; genus Rana; species Rana temporaria. The sequence goes on from NC_053489.1 coordinate 315,849,690, forward strand.
GGTGGGGACTTATCGGAATCTGGAAGCCCTCCAGATCCTGGCCCCCCCCCCATGTGAATTGTAACATTGTACCCCTACCATTTCACAAAGAAAAAGTGTGAAAATTGTAAAAATCACAGTAGACGGTTTGGGACAAGTCCTTAAAAAATAAATAAATAAAATAAATTCCAGCAATGTAATTCAGTCTCTCCATGTCTGTACAGCGATGTAATGCCGTCTCTCCATGTCCAACGACAGTGTCGTCTCCAGCTTTCATATTTAGGGGGGCACATGGTGGAACAGGGACAAAAGTAGGGGGGACAACTATAAAATGCAATTTTATATATATATATATATATATATATATATATATATATATATATATTGGGGCCCTTTACTACGATCCCACAACGGGCCCTTTCACATGTTCTGCAGTGAGCTCCCTTCCTACTATACTGGGGCCCCCCAGGGTGGCAGAAAACAAGAGATATATGTCACCAGCACACCAAGAAAATATAAGGGTCCAAAGTAGTGGGAGAACTATCAGGGCTGCAAAGGTTGTCTTGCTACCGGGCCCTGGTGTTCTGCCACTGTGGGGTTCCCCAGCTGTTCTGTCCCTGCTATTAACAGCGCTGGTCTGGCATCTGTCTCCTTGGCAGCGGTGGCAGTCTATTAGGACCTAGTGCTGGTGACATTATGGCTGCATGCAGGGGAAGGCTGGCACTATTGGTTATAGAGAGCCAAGCCCCAGCTGGTCACCTAGCAGCAGTAATGCTGTATAACCTTCTCTGTTGACATGCTGATCGGAATGTGATCCAGGTGATGCTCCCAGTCAGATCTAATAAACACAGTATTTATTAGCATCAAGAGTACAACCATATATATATATATATATATATATATATATAATCAAACGTATGTTCATCAGCCATGTGGGCTCTATGCCTGTAAAGTGTGGGCTTTGATCAATAAAATCACTGATATTTAACACTAGGATTTGACTAGGAGCATCACCTGGATTGCATCCCGATCAGCATGTCAGAATTTCCTGCTTATGTGATTGGTTTACCAATTTTCCCAGAAGTCTGCCTAGGATACAAGTCCAATTTCAGGCATCCCCTCCAACAAAAATTACATTTTTTGAGAGATACTTTCAATAGGAACACATCTGAAGGGATGCAGGCCCAGTAGATTTCCTCATTAATGCTCTGCATCTGCACATGTGACAGTTAATTATGAAACCACTCCCATTAGACCCCCACTCAGTACAGAGGCACAGAGGGATTTCTTAAGAATAACAAAAGGTAGGAATCAGCAACAAAGTTTGTTATAATCTTTGCAATGTACATAGATCACCCAGAGGGGATAAAGTGGGCTTACACTTTAATCATTTTTTCCATTAGTCACATATTTAAAGTGGATAAGGGAATCACTCCCACTGTGCTAATTAGGTTTCCTCTCTGTTAGAATACATTAATCAGTGTAGCTGGCTAAAGCCATTGTTGGGAACAACCCAACAGGCTGGTTGTACAGAAGTCAGTGAGTATATCGACTTCTGTAAAACCAGCTTGTTCATACATGGATCAAAATTCAGCCTGTCCCTGCTGAATTGGCTGGATTGCGATCCATGTATGGCTGCCCCATGTATGAACAGCTTGTCATAGTCAGTCAACTTCTGGACATCCCCCAGTATACTGTCCACTTTGGTTTGCACGACTTTCGTGATGCGGCTGCGCAGTTTCTGCAGAAGGTTGATGGATTCGGTGTCCTCCTGCGATTCTCCCGCCGTCAGTCGGCTGGATGCTGGGAGGAGGCGAGGAGGCTGGGAGGACGCGGCCAGTCCAAGTATTGCTACAGCTGCCTGCGGAGGAAGAGTATGGTGAGCATGCCGCCCCTCCCCAGCCTGGACCTGAAGATGACAGAAAGTTCAGAGCTGACCGATCTGGTCCAGTCCTACAATAACGACGTGATAAACGCCTCCTGCGCTCTGATCTGTAATTGGGCGGAGAAGATCCTGAATCGATCGTTCAACAACGTGGTGGAAGTGGCCCAATTCCTGATCCAGCAGCACATCATTGACCCCCGCAGCGCCAACGCCGAGCTCGTCCTCTCCATGGTCCTGTCAGAAAACTCTCAGAGCGGCGGGCAGAAACTACAGAAGCAGCCGGCAGACGTGCCCGGGACAAAGAGGCCCCCATCCCCCGATAACAGCACGGCAGACAATAAGAACAAGAAGTCTCCCCCAAATCCACACCCGGTCAGCCCCCCGCAGGTAAAGAAGCGCCCCCCCGAGCCGCAGAAGGCAGCCAGCAGCCCCCGGGTGGACGCCTTGGTCGCAAAGCTTCTGGTCCTCCGGCCCTGCCTCCCCACAGAAGAAAAGTTCATCAGTTCCAGCCCGCCAGTCCGATTCCCCCCTCCAGTCCTGGCTTCCAACATCATCCCCGGGCACTTAAAGGTGTCACCTTTGCCATTCGCCGCTGTCCCGCTGGTAGTGCCGCTGGCGGTCACCGCTGGGGTGAACGGGATGGGGTTGGTCCCTCAGCCGGTGGCCCAGCCCGTCATCAGTATGATCCTTCCTGACATGGTCAACTTGGAGCCCCACGCCCTTCCAAAATCCAACCAGAACGGCCTCAAAAAGCTGGCGGGCGGCTCGGGCGCCGAGAACAAATCGGCCAAACGGATCGCGGCCTCCCCGGAGGAGGGACAGTCGAGAAGAAAGTGGGGTCGCCCGCCGAAGGTGGACACTCATCCTAACCCCTGCAAAGGGCCATCAACGTCTATGGCACAGCTGGGGGGGATGGCGGCGGAAATCCCCGGCACGACGCAAATTAGAGACGATGCCCAGGACCTTGTTGGCTCCTCGGCCCTGCCGGCGGCCATCACACAAGGAGACGACACCGCAGTGCCGCTGGCAACCGGAGAAGAGATCCCGCAAAGTCAGCTGGAGGCGCCAGAGGTGCCGCAGTTCACACCGCTTTCTCCCAGCCAGGCCGAGGCGACCCAGTCCACCCCCGAGGCCAGGAGGGGGGACGTCGTGCCGAACCAGGTCAGCGTCATCCAAGATGGCTGACAGAGCCTGGTTCAGTGGACCGTACGGACTGCAGAGCAGATGAGTAGCAGAGAGGAAGGGTTCGCGCCGGATGAATTGGAATGGGAAAGGATCCAAGTGGACTGACAGACTCCTCCTCTTCCCCCTAAATGAATCCCTGAGCAGGAACAGTTCCGCCCTTTCCATGCCCCCTGCCCTCCCCCCACCGGGAGGAGCCTGCGTCCAGGAAGGGACACAGACGTCTACCAATCCGCCAGGGGATTGGACGCAGGAAAAGAGCCATAGCCCCGCCCCCCTGTTTATGACATGTTGATATGTTTTCAGATGACATCATCCTATTTCTACCAGTGGAGCGTAATGAACTCGGTGACACTCCCAGCTTATGCCCCGCCCCTTCATTGTTTGTATCATATTTCAGCCCTTCACACTTCCACAAAAAGAACATTTCTTAAAAAAAAAAAAAAAAAGAAACACAAGCACCCAGTTAGCAGGAAGAAGAATGAAGTACAGTTTCTTCATAAGACATTGTGATGGTTTTTATTTTATTATGTGATGATTTTATTGTAGACAATGTAGATCTATTTAGACATAATAGGGTTGATTTACTAAAACTAGAGAGTGCAAAATCTGGTGCAGCTCTTGATAGAAATGAATCAGCTTCCACAAGCTAAAGTTAGAAGCTCCCATGCACAGCTGCACCAGTTTTTGCACTCTTCAGTTTTAGTAAATCAACCCCAATTTCTAATCTTATATCACTCCTTCTACATTTATATACATTTTTTGGCACTTGACTACATCATCACTATTATTTATACATTTTATTAGCCACAGATTTGCTTACCGGTGTTTGCGGCAGTTAAAGTCACTATAATATATTTAAAGTGATGGCGCAGGAGTACCACTTTCTTTATATTAAACCCCAATACAACACCATTTACAATGTCTATTTGTTGGCATACATGGAGTTTCAGGTTCAAACCTAGATGCTTATTTTCACTTTTTTTCAGACCAGAAATTAGATATTTTAGAGCCAACATTTTATCAATTTACCAAGGCCATGTTATTTATATAAACTACACATAATAAAACATTGTAGTCTGAACTGGAAGTTAAGTACTTAAGCAGACTAGTGTCTTTTAGTCCATCTTCCATCATGTGCATATTTCTTTTTGGCTTTGCTTATGCGTACTCTAAAACATTCACTTGATCCCTTATCATGACCCTGCTTCAACATATTTTGCCCTCTTCAATGCCTTTCCTCAGTTTTGCTTCTTATTTAAAGTAACTCACTATACATCAAAAATCTAAGGTCTCATCACAATTTTCTTCTTGTTATCCTTCTCTTCATCTTAGGCTATGATCTGTAATGGTGATTGGTTATTTTGATAATTTGTGTTTTACTTTAGAAAATGCTGGTCTTCAAGTGAAAGACACGAGCAAAGATGCAAACCAGTACATAAAAGACTACCTATAGATTTGAAGGAGCAGTTTTTTCTATCAAATTATTAAAATATTTTATAATTAGAAAGACAACTTACTGAACCATATATAAAAGGAAACATACATAAAAGTACAAGTCATCAGTTTCAACACTGTCAACAGCTATGATGAAAAACATTTTGAGTAGCAATTATCTTTATACCTTACATATTTGTATACATGAATCCAATTATTTCAAAAGATCAGGTAGTAGCAGGACAACAAACAATGTTCTATCCCACATTCCTTTTTTATTAGAATGCATTACTTAAAATTTGTGTGAGTATAAATAACTGCATATACTGTACATGTATCATAATTCAAACAGATTTTATATAAAAGTGAGTAGTAACATCACTATATCCAGAACTTTGTCAGATCCTTATTAGCATGGATTATTTTCTCCATTTGATCACACAGGAAACAGTGTAATTACCACTGACAGCAACTGATTCATTAATTAATTGGCTTTTTTATAAAAACTAGTTTTAAGAAATGTGATGTATTGCCTGAAAGAAGTGGTCATATTTTAGCTGTTATTGGTCAAGTTCTACCCAGAAATTATAATAAATATTGCATTGGTAGCTCTACTTTGCTGCTAGTATGAAACATAAATACAGGATGTTTGGATTAGGATGGCTTAGTGAAGTCACAGAATGGCTTCTTGACTGAACTAGGGCTTCAAGGCCTATTAAAACCAAATGCACATTAAAGTACTGTGATATGCCATGTTGTATCAGCTTCTTGCAATATGGATTTAGAAAGTGTTGGAATATGATGGAAAATATATAAATGTATCATAATATAACAAAATTATAATGAAAAAGGCATTTATTTCAAATTTATGAACAATACAAAAAATAATCCACTGATTTAAATAATTTAAATAAGTCGTAGTAAAAATATGTGACTCATCTTAGACAAGTTAAGTTAAAGAGGTGTTCCAGACTGTAGCTTCTGACTTTTAATATATGGACACTTACTTGTCCAGGGAGCCCACGATGTCGACACCCCAGCCGATCTTTGGATTGTCTGTCGGGCGCTACCGCCTCCATTTACACTAAGGGAAACCAGCAGTGAAGCCTTTCGACTTCACAGATGTTCCCTACTGCTCATGCGTGAATCATGCGTTCCCCCGTCGACCCTTCTCCCTGAAAGGTGCCAAATGCCGGGGGAGAAGCAAATACAGTCATGGCCGAAATTGTTGGCACCCCAGAAAGTTTTCCAGAAAATCAAGTATTTCAGAAAAGTATTGCAGTAACACATGTTTTGATATACACATGTTTATTCCCTTTGTGTGCATTGGAACAAAACAAAAAAAGGGAGGAAAACAGAAAATTGGACATAATGTCACACAAATCCAAAAATGGGCTGGTCAAAATTATTGGCACCCTTAACTTAATATTTGGTTGTATACCCTTTGGAAAAAATAACTGAAATCAGTCGCTTGCTATAACCATCAATAAGCTTCTTACACCTCTCACCCGGAATTTTGGACCACTCTTCCTTTGCAAACTGCTCCAGGTCTCTCTTATTGGAAGGGCACCTTTTCCCAACAGCAGTTTTAAGATCTCCCCACAGGTGTTCAATGGGATTTAGATCTGGACTCATTTCTGGCCACTTTAGAACTCTACAGGGCTTTGTTGCCATCCATTTCTTGGTGCTTTTTGATGTATGTTTGAGGTCATTGTCTTGCTGAAAGACCCAAGATCTCGGACGCAAATCCAGCTTTCTGACAGTGGGCTCTACAGTGCGACTCAAAATCCTTTGGTAATCCTCAGATCTCATGATGCCTTGCACAAATTTAAGGCACCCAGTGCCAGAGGCAGCAGAACAACACCAACACATCATTGAACCTCCACCATTTTTGATTGTAGGTACTGGGTTCTTTTCTTTGTAGGCCTCATTCCATTTTCGTTAAACAGTAGAATGATGTGCGTTACCAAAAAGGTCCATCTTGGTCTAATCTGTCCACAATACGTTTTCCCAGAAGGATTTTGGCTTACTCAAGTACATTTTGGCAAACTTTAGTCTTGCTTTTTTATGTCTCTGCAGTGGGGTCCTCCTGGGTCTCCTGCCATAGCGTTTCATTTCATTTAAATATCGATGGATAGTTTTCGCTGACAGTGATGCTCCCTGAGCCTGCAGGACAGCTTGAATTTCTTTGGAACTTATTTGGGGCTGCTTATCCACCATCCGGACTATCCTGCGTTGCAACCTTTCATACATTTTTCCCTTCCGTCCACACCCAGAGAGATTAGCTACAGTGCTATGGGTTGTAAATTTCTTGATAATGTTGCGCACTGTGGACAAAGGCAAATCTAGATCTCTGGAGATGGACTTGTAACCTTGAGATTGTTGATATTTTTCCACAATTTTGGTTCTCAAGTCCTCAGACAGTTCTCTTCTCCTCTTTCTGTTGTCCATGCTTAGTGTGGCACACACAGACACACAATGCAAAGACTAAGTGAACTTCTCTCCTTGTTATGTGCTTTTAGGTGTAATTTTTATATTGCCCACACCTGTTACTTGCCCCAGGTGAGTTTAAAGGAGCATCTCATGCTTGAAACAATCTTATTTAACCACAATTTTAAAAGGGTGCTAAGAATTTTGACCAGCCCATTTTTGGAGTTCTGTGTGACATTATGTCCAATTTGCTTTTTTTCCTCCCTTTTTTTGTTTTGTTCCAATACACACAAAGGGAATAAACATGTGAATAGCAAAACATGTGTTACTGCAATACTTTTCTGTGAGAAATACTTGATTTTCTTGAAAAATATCTGGGGTGCCAACAATTTCGGCCATGACTGTATAATAGTACACGTGCGGTGCTAGCTAAAAGTAAAAAGTATTTCCAAGAAGGTAAAGATGAAAAAAACCTTCACCAGCTTCAGTGTGTTTGGGAGAACACACCACACCACGTGTAAATCCAATCTGCTTACCAGAAATCTGTATAAAGTAGTCATGCGTTGATCATTAGGCAATTCCATATCTGCTCTCCAAACACTGATTGTGGGAATGTTGTAATCCAATAACAAAACCAAACTTGCATCAGGCACTGCTCACACAGAAACAAGGGGGCCAAGAAGTGTTTATAGAGCAGAGCTGGAATTGCCTAATGATCAACACATGCCTGCTTTATACAGATTTCTGGTAAGCAGTTTGAATATACACGTGGTGTGCTCTCCCAAACACACTGTAGCTGGGGAAGGGTTTTTTCATCTTTACCCTTTTGGAGAGACTTTTTACTTTTAGCTAGCGCTGCATGTAGACTATTATTTATATTATTTGCTTATCAACAATTGTGCTGGCTGCTTAATTTAGGAATATTACTGCTGTTTAGTAGCGCGGATACCCACCTGTTTTTTATACACTAAAATAATTTATGCTGTGGCCTCTGCTGCAGAAATAGGTGGCTACAGGGACATATGTTTTGTAATTCATTGCATAAATCCTAAAATAGGGATTTACGGCATCCCAAAAGCTTGAGTCCTTAATAACTTAAGTTAGCCTTTGATTTTGAAAATACAATAACCTCTAGATTAGCTATATTAATTGAAAGATTTTATTAAACAGTTTTTTTGCAGTTTCATATCCTTCTCTGTTCTGAAGAACTTATTGCCTGTTTTACCATGTCCCTTTTCAAGTGTCAGCCTTCATTATAACCACAAGAGCAATCTCATTGTTTTAGTAAGAATAGGTGCAGTATCTGTGGGCCAAATTCTCAAAAGAGATACGCAGACTTAACTCAAGTTTTCTAAATTTACACGGCACGTATATTTGCGCACGATCTTCAAAACGACTTAAGCAAAGATTTCCGTATTTTCAGCCGTACTTAAATTAGTTACACCTGCGCATCCCCGGGCGCAAATTACGCTAGGCTCGCCGCTGTTTTTGATAGGCAAAGATGCAAATGAGGGAGTTAGGGCGATTCTCAGAATTAAGTGTGTGTGCCGTATTTTCCGCCCTGTGCGCACCTGTTAGTTTTTCTGACTAAATTTCCACATTATAAAACCAGCCCTAATTTTACACATGCTGTGGAAGGGTTTGCTGTAGGTAGTGACTAGAGCTTAGAGCTATAGTTGAGAAGGATCGTTGTGTAAAAATGCCAGGACCAGCTATGATTCTGAAGGCACTTGCTGCCTTACAGGCACAAAGGAGGAGGAGGGCACAGAGGAGGAGGATGAGGGCACAGGCGCGAGTTTATCGTCCACGGCGTGATCTTTGGCAAATGCCAGATTATGAGGTGATTGGCAACTACCGGTTTGATAGGGAGGCCATCCTGGAGATCACCCAACTTCTTCAGGAGGATCTTATCACCCCAACCAGACGCTCCCATGCCCTGACACCTCTACAAAAAGTGATGGCAACCCTCCATTTTTTAGCCAGTGGCTCATTCCAGCGTGCATCTGGAGGTGTGGCTGGGATGGTGCAGTCAACAATGAGCAAATGTGTCCATCAGGTGGTCCCTGCCATACTGCGGTGCATGAGCAACCAGTTTGTGATGCCCACCCAGGAGGAGCAGCGTGTGCAAGCCATGACAGACTTCTATAACATTGCTGGCTTCCCAAGGACCATCGGGGCGATAGACTGCACCCATGTGGCACTACAGGCCCCCCATGAAACAGAACACCTGTTCAGAAACAGGAAAGGCTGGCATTCGATCAATGTCCAGGTGATCGTAGATGCCCATGGCCTCATCTGGCACGTTTGTGCCAAGTTTCCAGGGTCGTGCCACGACAGTCATCCTACGGCAGACCAAGATCTACCAAGACTTGGAGCAGAATGTGTATGGAGACAGCTGGCTGATTGGTGAGTGACATTGGTGTCAGGTATGCCCCCCCCATGATGCAGACATCACAAGGGGCACATGCATGACTAATATCCTCCTGTCTTTTCCCTTACAGGTGACTCTGGATATGCGTTGGGACCCCACCTGATGACCCCCTTTAGGAACCCCCAAACACCCGGAGAACGGAAATTCAACGAGGTGCACATCCAGACCCGGGCAATAGTAGAGCGGACATTTGGCCTTCTCAAGTCCAGATTTAGATGCCTTGACAAGACTGGGGGTACACTCTTGTATTCCCCAGACTTTGTCTGCCAAATTATTGGGGCATGTTGCATCCTCCATAATTTTGCTTTGAGAAGGGGCCTGCATGTTGATATATGTCCTGACCTAACCCCCCACCCAGGCAATCCCCCCCCCCCAAACCCCTCTACCCGGACTGCTGAGGGCCAGGTAATAAGGAGACAACTGGCTGAAGGCATCTTTGCCCAGTAAATGGACCCTAATTATCTTTATTTTTTTGCTTTGCCCAGAATAAATCACAGAGATTATGTGACCTTTAAATATTTTCTTTGCACATAAAATGCACATTACTTATATGCCAATGAGAATGTTTTTTTTTTGTTACAAAACTCACATTAATTATCTCACAATGAGAATGCATGAATGCACGTCACTGTGGTCCCTAGCACAGACACATCACATGCACATCGTATTGGATTAGATCCAAGTACCCCCCCCGTTGGTACTTGGGAGCAGTAACGCCCCGCCACGGCTCCAATTATGTCACTGTGCATTCATACACCATTCAGGAACCTAGGATGACTTCTCCCTGGTCCTGGGGATCCATACTCCACCAAAACTGAGGGTGACACCCTTATGTTTTCAGGAATGCCACCCCCCCACATTCACACATCATTCACACACATAAACCAAATCATAAGTACAGTAGCAAAAAAAAAAAAAAATTCAAAAGTACCCCTGCAAATTAAGGATGTTGCCGAGTGCTCCTTCTGGGCTGCCCACGGCCACGGGCACGGGGACGGCCACGGCCGACTGGGGGATCTTCACGGGGGGGTCTGTGCAGGGGAGGGAGTATTTTCAGGGGGGGGGGTCTGTGCAGGGGAGGGAGTATTTTCAGAGGGGGGGGTCTGTGCAGGGGAAGAAGGAGCCTCCCCTGGTGTCTGTCCTCCTGCTGGCCTTCCCTCCAAGGCAACGGCTATCCTTGTCAGACAGGAAGTAATGTCAGCCGTATTGGCCTGCACAGCCCAGGTATTGGCCTGCACAGCCTGGGTGAGGGCAGTCACCTCCTGGGCCATGCCTGTTGTGGCGTTCCTCAGGTCCCACAAACAGGTGATGACCCCCACTGAGTTGGTGGCCACGTCACCCAGTGACTCCCTCATTGCACCCAGGCTGCGCTCCACCTTGGTCATCGTTTTTTGGATTGCAGACAGACTGCGGGTCTGCCGGACATTGTCCCTCAACAGACTGACCGGCAGACGCACCAACCCCCCCCTGTTTTCCGGGGTCGGCCTCCTACTTGCCCCTGAGGCTTGTGGCCTTGGAGGAGGAGTTGGAGTGAGCCATGGGTGCTGCTGCATGTTGGAGGAGGGTTGGAAGGGGCGACCCATGATGGTGGCCTGACTGCTGGGCGCCTGTGGGGTTCCCTCAGGGGATGACTCAAAGGTCATATCTTGGCCCATCATGATTTGCTGCCCAATCACAATATTGTCATCTTCCTCCGCCTCATCCTCCTCCCACTCAACATCCAAATTAGGGGAGTTGTGGGCACTCCCCTCCCATGGCGAATCCTGCCCTTCTTGGGACTCTGCATCAGCCTGTCTTGGGGGTGGTGCAGCAGCCTGCCCTGATGGGCCAGCAACCTCCTGACCTGATGTGGCTGCCACCTTCTGACCTGATGGGGCTGCCACCTCCTGGGCTGATGGGGCTGCCACCTCCTGACCTGATGGGGCTGCCACCTCCTGCCCTGATGGGGCTGCCACCTCCTGCCCTGATGGGCCAGCAACCTCCTGCCCTGATGGGGCTGCCACCTCCTGGGCTGATGGGGCTGCCACCTCCTGGGCTGATGGGGCTGCAACCTCCTGGCCATCTGGGGAGGACACAAAACAATCACAGGTTGTTGGATCCACACACTTGGCACATCTTCCCTTCCCCCACCCACACATGCTAATCACCAGATAGAAATTCCAAAAAATTACCTGTCCTCATAAGAGGATCATTGTCAAAGCCAGGCAGGCCCACCACCTGCTGTGGGTGGAAACACTGGGCCACTGCCCATTCCTCCTCACTCATCCTGACTGGGCAGGGTCCCCCTCCTCCAGTGCCCCTGGTATGGGCATGCAGCGTTGCCAGCTTGTTCCGGGACACGCTCCTTAAGTCATTTTTTTTTTTTTGTACTCCAGCGATGGTCCTGGTCTCCCCCCCCCCCCCCCCGCCGCATTGATCCGATCGGTAATAGTTTTAAGGATCTCCTTCCTCCTGGCCGGGGTGGTGTTGTGGCTCTCAGGGCCATGGAGAAATCGCCCAAATTTAATGACGCCCTGAGCAAGTATATGCTTCTCTGCCAGGGTAAAATTAAGCTTCCTGCGCTTGGGAGCCATGACAGACAAGACCCAGCAACAGGGAACTCACCCAAAAAACAAACAACAATACACACACACAACAAAGAAAATAAAAACAAGCAAAAAAAATAAAAATACAGACAGCTACTCTAAATTCAAAAACAAACAGGCAAAAAAGGACAACAAAAAACAATCACACACCAAAAAAGAAATACTTATCAAAAACAAACAGGCAAAAAAGGACAACAAAAAACAATCACACACCAAAAAAGAAAAACTTATCAAAAACAAACAGGCAAACAATCAAAACAAAGAACAAATTATCAAAAACAAACACCAACTATACCCTCCAACTCCACAAACACTTTTCTCACAAACAAATCTTACCAACAAACACTGACAAACGTTCAAAGCAGAAGCAACTTGCTTTAGGAAGGGAACACAGGGAAATACTTTTGCAATAGAAGTCTGTTTGACTGGGGCTATTTAGACACAGGGCGATCTTCAAACTAAGTACGCTTGGCCTTTTACCTATCTCACTGATTGCGATGACCAAAGTTCTGAACATGCGCAGTGAGGTCCAGATTCGTGCGCGCATGCGCAGTACGGCCGGCACTTCATTTGCATGGGGTCACGGCTCATTACAATGAGGCACGCCCACTTCATTCCCACTTGCCATAACCACGCCTTACGCATTGAAACTTAGGTTAAGGATGGCGCAATTTTGTGCGCAAATGCGCTGAGAATACGGTACTTACGACACCAACTTAGGGCGCCGTAACTTAAATGACATAAGTTAGATAATCCTAAATTTACACAGGTTTTTGAGAATTTGGCCCCCAATTCCTTTAGAAGTGAATGAGCCTTACCAAGTTTCTTACTAGAAATGAAATGGCTATTGCAGGGATGTCTGAAATTAGAATCCTATTTAAAGTCAGACTTAGATGAAGAGCAGTAAGGCCATCACAAAAACACAGGAAAGGAAGCTTCTTCTTTAGAAAAGTCACAATTTTAGAAAATTATAGAGAGTCTATAGAATCTCGGGAAAAGTCACAATTTTTGAAAATGATAGAGTCTATAGGATCTCGGGAAAAGTCACAATTTTAGAAAATTATAGAGCCTATATAATCTGGAGACCATAATGTATAGGTAATTTGCAGAAAAAAAAAATATTGTGTTTTTGCTTTTTCTAGGAAGTGAAGTTTTTCTTCAACTATGTCATTCTCATCTTTCTCTCACCTAATAATAGTACAGGAACAGGAAGTCATCTCTTCCAGTGCACTGGGTGGAGAAAACCAGTTTGCCCAGAAGGTTAGATTTATTTACTGCAAATCTACTAGGCCTGGGTTGAATCCTAGTTTCACTGGACTGCTCCCTTTGTCACTATGTATGGCCTTACTAGATGCACACATACAAAATCAGTGAGGTGTGTGTCTGTGATTAATCAAAAACAACCTTATGTCTCCCTTTCAATCCTATTTCAATCCCCAGTATACTACCATCATCGTATAAGGCTTTCTCTAATATACTCAGGCACATAAAAGTATCAGTATTGGGACTATTTTGTCTTTTTTAAGTGCAGCCAAAATTCTAATACACATTTATATAACACACCTGGATGACAAGATGCCCCTTGTACATACAGTACTTATGTTATTAACCACTTGCCGACCTGCCGCCGTCCTTATACTGTGGTAGGTCAACACGATCCCACAAACCGTTGTAGCTGTACGTTGGTCCGTTTAAGTGGGATATCAGTGCCTACTGCATTGTGGGGGTGGCGATGCTCGATGACCGCCAGCCGCGAGCTATCGTGGGCATGAAAGGCAAAACAAGGATGTGTGTGTGTAAACACACACATTCCTGTTCTGTTCTGAGAGGAGATGCAGATCGTGAGTTCCTACAAGCTGGGAACCATGATCTGTCATCTCTTATAGTGAGTCCCCTTCCCCCACAGTTAGAACACACACTAGGGAACACAGTTAACCCCTTGATCGCCCCCTAGTGTTAACCCCTTCCCTATCAGTGACACAGTAATCAGTGCATTTTTATAGCATTCATTGCTGTATAAATACCAATGGTCCCAAAAATGTGTCAAAAGTGTCCAATGTGTCCACCATAATGTTGCAGTACCAATAAAAATCTCAGATCGCTGCCATTACTAGTAAAAAGAAATGCCATAAATCTATCCCCTATTTTGTAGACACTGTAACTTTTGCGCAAACTAATCAATATACGCTTATTGCATTTTTATTACCAAAAATATGTAGAAGAATACATATCAGCCTAAACTGAGGGAATTTTTTTATACTTATTATAGCAAAAAGTACAAAATATTGTGTTTTTTTTTCAAAATAGTCGCATTTTTTTGTTTATATCTCAAAAAATAAAAACCGCAGAAATGATCAAAAACCCCCAAATAAAAACTCTTAGCCGGATTCATAGAGACTTACGACGGCGTATCAGTAGATACGCCGTCGTAAGTCCGAATGAGCGCCGTCGTATCTTTAAGCGTATTCTCAAACTTTCTCGGTCCTGATGACAAAACACAATAGCAAAGTAAAAATAAAATTATTTATTATACATAAAACTATACAAATGCTAAAAAGAACACTTCTTAGGCTGCTGTGTCTGTGTCTCTTCCCCTCTCTCCTCCCTCCTCTTCGCTTCCTGTTCCTTCCCCCCTATGTCCTCCTTCCTTATCCTTCTTTCCCCTTTCCTCTCATCCTTTTTTCCTTGTTTCTTCCATTTGTCCCCTCCCCCCCCCCCTTTCTTTCTTCACTATACTCTGGGTGATCTTTGTTTCCAATCACGTGGTGAGACCTCTCTGGTATCTTCATATACATTTTTAACCTTGTAATTTTATTATCATATAATTACTTTATTAGAGAATGCTATGCATTCCCCCTCGTCCACCACCGGGGGTTCTATTCGAGCCTCAGTCTAGGCCATGGACCTAATTTGGTGAGCAACCTTTACATACCTTTGTTGACATTGACTGCATACAATATGCTTAACCACTGTACTTTCTTTTTTAACTCATTATTTTTCTTTGCTATTTTTTTGTCTATTGTATTTTATATAGATACTCCTCCTGAAGAAGCGGTATTCCTGTGAAAACTGGTTGAGGTCCTCTGGCCTTCCTCCACTGTAACAGACAATTGATGTCCATCAGTTACAACTATTGTTTGTATTGTGGGGCTTGGCTTAAGTGTTCTTTTTAGCATTTGTATAGTTTTATGTATAATAAATCATTTTATTTTTACTTTGCTATTGTGTTTTGTCATCAGTACCGAGAAAGTCCAATAATTTTTCTAGCAACCATTTATGGGTTTAGGCGGTACTAGCAGCCGCCTCCCTTTGTTTGTCTATGCCATTCTTTCTAGAATCTTCATGGAAGATGGTACTATTTTATACAACGATTAAATAATATTAATTGAGGCTATACTCACCCTTTGGTACAAACCATATAGATGATATCATAACATCTACAATAGCTATTTAGCTAATACCAAGTATGGCTCTCTGAAGACCTTGTCTGAGTCTCCTGAGATACTCTGTTTCTTCCAAGAAACTGTCTAATTCTGCCCGAGTTTGCCTGGTTCCACCTTGCTAAGCTTTGTATGATTCTGGGGTTCTGTACACTAAGTCCTATTCATATACAAATTTCAGATACCCAGAGCCAGATTGAAAGTATATTCATGTGAATGGACAGGTGGGAGTAGCATCTACTTTGGCAGTTTTCCTAAACTGCCTTTTCCACTTATCCCCCATGCAGTAGCCATCTAGTAATGTCAGAGAGTGAGGGTCACTAAACACCTGAGATTGAGCAACTTTTCTTTGTGCATACGGTAATCCTGTCTCTCCTTAGACACTGTCATCTCATATACCATAGCTTGTTAACTCTGATGCCCTGTACACACGACCGGTTTTACCGTCGGAATAAACTCAACAGTTGTTCCAATGGAATTCCACTCAAGCTGTCTTGCATACACACGGTCACACCAAATTCCGACCATCAAGAATGCGGTGACGTACAACACTACGACGAGCCAAGTAAAATTAAGTTCAATGCTTCCGAGCATGCGTCGACTTGATTCTAAGCATGCATGGTTTTTAGTCCGTCGGAATTGCATCCAGATGAATGGAAATTCAGCTAGAATTTTTTTTCATCTGAAAATTTGATAACATGTCCTCTATCTAATTCTGTCTGAATTTACACACGGACGGTATATCCGATGATAAGCTTCTGTCAGACTTTTTCCGTTGGAAATTCCACTTGTGTGTTTCTTTGGTCAGATTCCCTAACCTCTTATGCCGCGTATACACGATCAGTCCATCCGATGAGAACGGACCGATGGACCGTTTTCATCGGTTAACCGATGAAGCTGACTGATGGTCAGTCGTGCCTACACACCATCGGTTAAAAAAACGATCGTGTAAGAACGCGGTGATGTAAAGCACAACAATGTGATGAAAAAAACGAAGTTCAATGCTTCCAAGCATGCGTCGACTTGATTCTGAGCATGCGTGGATTTTTAACCGATGGTCGTGCCTACTAACGATCGGTTTTGTTCTATCGGTCAGGAATCCATCGGTTAAATTTAAAACAAGTTGGCTTTTTTTTAACTGATGGTTAAATAACCGATGGCGCCCACACACGATCGTACCATTCTCATTGGTTTAACCGATCGCGTGTACGCGGCATTAGTCCATCATCTTAAAGTAAGTTACCTCTAGATGTGTTACCTTTGAGTCTGTTTTGACCCTTAGTCCATTCCAGCACTATTCTTGTCTTATCATGTTTTGTTGCTGCCAATGACCCAGTGTACTCTGTCACTATAAGTGACCCAGTATGCTTTGTGCCTGCCAAAGACTGAATGTCTCTATTACTATCAGGGACCCATTGTTCTCTGTTGCTGCCAGTGTTTCAGTGGGCCCCTTGGCTACAGTACCTGTGTTCCACCATTACAAGATAGCAGAGACGTGCACTATAAACTAGGGTCAGAGCAATTATCAAGTGCATACCAGTGTTTTTCTCCAGGAAGAAATGGTAAATTTCTAAGTGTTTAGGAACAATTTAAGGACACATGGTATCATGGATCGGGTGTTATGTATTACGGCTTCCAGCATTCCTGGGCATTGCTTTGAAAATTTTGAGACTGCATCTCTTGGTACAGTAATTCTCCATTGTTATAAACAATAGTGGGCATAGCTTTAACATGGTCAACACTGGGGGATTTTATGATATGCTATGGTGTAGGTAATACAGGTGAGAATTAAATGATAGCCCAGAAGCATGTGATGATTGTAATATTGGGATCTAAACCCATAATGATTGATTAATAGGAATGTGACATCTATAGCTAAAGATACATAATAAGTAAATATGGAAAGCAATCAGATTTAGAGGAAATTTTGATTTGTCAAAAAATTGCTTTTAGCCCCCAGTGACCTCTACTATACATTTTTGGGGCATGCCACAGCTGTTTGTGCCTCAGATTTCATATGTGAACACAAGTTGTCACAAGACATGAGACTCAGAAGATAAGTGTAGTGACTGTACCTTTGATGCACTTTAACAGGGCCTCCTGTTTACTCTCAAGCCCCATACACACTATCAGTTTTCCTGCAGGTTTTTCTCTTCAGGTTTACCAAAAACCATGTAGTGCAAGGGCCTGACTGATTGCATACGAATTGAAACTCTTAAGGTTTGACCTCATATTAGATGGTTTTGGTAAACCTGAAGAGAAAAACCTGCAGGAAAACTGATAGTGTGTATAGGGCTTCAGAGTCATATAGGTAGATTCACAGAAAGTTACGCCAGCGTATCAGTAAATACGCTGTCGTAACTCTGAATCTACGCCGTCGCAAATTTAAGCGTATTCTGGAAAACAGATACGCTTAAATTAGGCTAAGATACGAGCGGCGTAAGTCTCCTACGCCGTCGTATCTTAGAGTGCATATTTACGCTGGCCGCTAGGTGGCGCTTCCGTTGAGTTTGGCGTAGAATATGCAAATGACTAGATACACCGATTCACGAATGCACGCTTGCCCGTCGCAGTAAAGATACGCCGTTTACGTAAGGCGATTCCCGGCTTAAAGTTAGTCGAACAAATAGTTGGCCTAGTCAATGTTAAGTATGGCCGTCGTTCCCGCGTCGAAATTTGAAAAATTTACGCCGTTTGCGTAAGTCGTCCGTGAATGGGGCAGGGCGTCATTTACGCTCACATCAAAACCAATACGTCCTTGCGGCGTACTTTGGAGCAATGCACACTGGGATATGTACACGGACGGCGCATTCGCCGTTCGTAAAAAACGTCAATCACGTCGGGTCACCACCCATTTACATAAAACACACCCCCCTCATCCTCATTTGAATTAGGCGGGCTTACGCCGGCCCCATTTACACTACGCCGCCGTAACTTAGGAGGCAAGTGCTTTGTGAATACAGCACTTGCCTCTCTGACTTACAGGGGCGTAGCGTATATGCGATACGCTAAGCCGCCTGAAAGATTTGGCAATCTACCTGAATCCAGCTAATAGTTGTTTAAGATTTCAATGGTTTTCTTGTTTTTTCATTCGATTTGTATAGAGTTGTATTTTTCCTCTGCATGATAACACATACAACACAATACTCTCACACATTCTAACCGGTGAAAGATTGACCAACTTTGTACAATCATGTATGTACTTTGTTGTAGCAAAAAAATGCTGATTTAAAAAAAAAATCAAGCTTTTAGCCATATCAACAATCAGAATCTGTCTTGTACTCATGTAACATTTTTAAGTGAGGTAATATTGCTTTCTAAGTGTTACTTAGCTGGATGAAGTCAGGCATACTTAGCAATGTTACTGTCAGGGAACCAACCGTGGAAGAGCTGTCAGACGTGCTCTTCACGGACCAGCAAGCGCAGTGCGCATGCGCGCGCAAATGCGTGCAACGCGCATGCGCGCGCAAACGGGCAACAACTCTGCAAATCCTGTATTCTTCACTGCGCATGCGTGTGCGCCAGTACGCACGCAATGCGGGCGGGACTCCTGGCGTCAGTGCCCTATTTAAAGACTTGCTGCAGCAGTTACCAACTGCTGCATGATCGTTAGCCTGTGTGTGTTCCTGAGCCCTTGTTCCTGTGTTCCTGTTTACCCGTTGACGACCCGGCTTGCCTGACCTGACTTCTCCAGTGTATGACCCCGGCTTGTCTTTCGGATTACCCTTATCCTGTTCCTGCCTGATTGTTCCAGTATATGACCTCGGCTTGCCTTCTGACCAACTCCAACTACATCCTGCTTCCTGTGCATGACTTCCGGCTTGGCTCCTGACTCCGCCCCTGGGTTTCCCTGCGTACCTACCTCATCTGGTGCTTCCGTGGTACCCCTGCCTAACTACGTATCCTGGTGGATAGCTGAGCTCCTACACCTTCTCAGCAAGTCGCAGCTGGCAACCCCTGCATCTCCGGGCACAGCACCCCCTGTCTCACCTCCAGGGGGCGTTCTGCACTCAGTCGCAAGGGAAGCCCTCTCAGCACTTCGGCCTCTGGTAAGGTACGTGACAGTATCATGCAGCCAGAAGTTTCAGAGGCCGACGGAGGTGCTTCCCCGCTTGGGACTTTGTGCCAGCAGGTCGCAGCCCTTACGCAAACAGTGACGTGCCTTCAGGACCGCTACTCCCAGCTTGAAAGCGACCCCCCGAATCAAACGATGTTCCCTCCTCCGGAGCCCCGTGTACCCACTCCTGAACATTTCTCAGGAGACCGAAAGAAATTCCGAGCGTTCAAAGTCTCCTGCATCCTGTACCTGACCCTGCAGCCAAGAACTTTTGCCTTAGAAACTGTTAAAGTGGGGTTCGTTATCACTCTGCTGTCTGGGGGACCCCAATCCTGGGCCCATCAGTTATTGGAACGAAAAGACCCCGCCATCAACACTTTGGACTCCTTCTTTAAAGCTATGGCCACCTTATACGATGATCCTCTACGTCCGGCCACCGCGGAGGCAGCTCTCCATGCTCTACGACAAGGACAGCGCCCTGTAGAGGACTATACGGTGGACTTCCGTAACTGGGCTGCAGACACGGGATGGAACGAGGTCGCCCTCAGGCATCAATTCCGCCTGGGCTTGTCTGAACTTATTAAGGACGAACTGGCACGAGTAGAGGCTCCTGCCACCCTGGAGGGGCTCATTCAACTCGCCATTCAACTTGACAGGCGCCTGCGGGAGCGTCTGTCTGAACGTGCCTGCCGGCCCTCTCACTGTCAGCCTACGGCTCCAGACGCTCACGCGCCCTCCTCTTCGGCCACGTTCAATAGGAGGCCTATACAGGTTGGCATGGTTCGCCCTGCCCTGACCCCCAATGAAAGACTTCATCGCCGGCAGGCGAACCTTTGTTTTTACTGCGGAGAGGCCGGACATCTTCGTTCCAACTGTCCAATCCGACCCTGTAGATCTTCTCCCCGCAACCTGCTGCATCTCCGAATTCCGAACCCCTCCTCAACTCACCTGGTTCTCCATGTCGCATTACAGTTGGCAAGTGGGGAGGTCAGATTCCCAGCAATCATCGATTCCGGGGCTTGTAGTTGCTTTTTGGACATTTCCATTGCTAAAGACTACCAAATTCCTCTGCGGAACAAGACACATAAACTTGAGATTCATTTAGCTGATGGATCTCCACCTTGTTCAGGGCCTGTTACCCAAGAGACTTACCCTATATTCACCTCAACTGATTCTGGTCATCAAGAGTTCCTCTGTCTTGATGTTATCTGTTCACCGATGTTTCCTGTGATCCTGGGACTCCCTTGGCTACGGGCACATAGCCCACAGATAGACTGGAGCAAAGGGAGTATCTCCTTCAAATCAAGTTACTGCCGCCAGCACTGCATGAGGCCCGAGCTTATAGTTCATCCCAGTTGTCTCACTGTCCAGCCAGTCTCCACTTCTAACCCAGATGTTCCGTCAGTCTATCATGATTTTCTAGATGTCTTTGACAAAAAGAAGGCCGATACGTTACCACCCCATCGTCCTTACGACTGCCCTATTGAGTTGTTGCCTGGTGCAGAAATCCCCTTTGGGCGAATATTCCCACTTTCAGAGACTGAGCTCGAGACCTTGCGTCAATATATTGACGAAAACCTAGAAAAGAAGTTCATCCGCCCATCTTCCTCTCCAGCCGGTGCCGGGATATTCTTCGTGGAGAAAAAAGATCACACCCTCAGGCCCTGTGTGGATTACCGGGAACTCAATAAAATCACCATCAAGAATCGCTACCCCCTACCTCTCATCCCCGAACTTTTTCAAAGATTCCGTACTGCACGAGTCTTTACGAAACTCGATCTTCGAGGTGCCTACAACCTTGTGCGCATCCGGGAAGGGGACGAATGGAAGACTGCCTTTAGAACCCGTTTTGGACACTTCGAATATCTCGTTATGCCTTTCGGCCTATGTAATGCCCCGGCGACGTTTCAACATTTCGTGAACAACATCTTTAGAGAGTTCCTAGATTACTTTGTTATTGTTTACTTAGATGACATTCTTATTTTTTCTGCTACCTTGGAATTACACAGAACCCATGTCCGGAAGGTACTAGCCACATTAAGGTTGCACGGGCTCTACGCAAAAGCGGAAAAGTGCGAATTTGAAAAATCTTCCATACAGTTCCTGGGTCTAATCATTTCCACGTCCGGAGTCTCCATGGATCCTCAGAAAGTGTCCGCTATTTTGGAATGGTCAGCCCCTACTGATAAGAAGGGCATCCAAAGGTTCATCGGGTTTGCAAACTTCTATAGGAGGTTTATTAAAGACTTTTCTGGCATCATTGCCCCCATTACCCAGCAGACCCGCCAGCATACCCGTTTTCAGTGGACCCAGGAGGCCCAGGAGGCCTTTAGTAAACTAAAGACTCTGTTCACCTCAGCTCCCATCTTACGACACCCGGATCCAACGCTACCTTATGTCCTCGAGGTCGACGCATCAGAAGTTGCCGTAGGGGCCGTCCTGTCTCAACGACAGGGCCCTAAAGCTTTGTTACACCCAATAGCCTTTTTCTCCCGAAAATTGAGCCAGCCGGAAAAGAACTATGACGTGGGGGACCGGGAGTTACTGGCAATAAAAACTGCTTTAGAGGAGTGGCGGTATCTCCTGGAAGGTGCTGCTCATCCCGTCATGGTATTCACAGACCATAAGAATCTCGAGTACCTCAGATCTGCCAAGAGATTAAGACCACGGCAAGCCAGATGGGCTTTATTCTTTTCAAGATTTAATTTTCATCTTACCTATCGCCCGGGGTCCAAGAATGGTAAAGCAGATGCCCTTTCACGCATGTTCCCAGAAACTCCAGAGACTGTCGTTCCTAGCACCATCCTGTCCCCCCAGAATTTTTTGTTGATTCAGCCCGACCTAAAGTCAGCTCTGAAACAAGCTTCTGCTCAATGTCCTAAATCCGAGAGTTCTGCATTCAGAAAACAAGAAGGGCTCCTGTGGCACGGAAATAAGATTTTTGTACCTGAGGGAGCCAGACTTCAGCTTCTCAAGACCCTTCATGAACACCAGCTTGCGGGTCATTTTGGGGTCCATAAGACTTCTGAGTTGATTCAGCGATCCTATTGGTGGCCGGACCTGAGGAAGGATTGCAAGGACTTTGTAAGTTCCTGTACAGTTTGTGCCAGAAGTAAAGGAAGCCGCACGCAAGCCTGGGGTCTGTTAAGACCGCTACCTGTCCCTGACCATCCATGGAAAGCGATATCTATGGATTTCATAGTGGAATTACCCCCCTCTGAAGGGTTTACCACGATCCTGGTGGTGGTCGACCGGCTAACGAAGATGGCCCATTTTTTGCCGTTATTAGGGACCCCCTCGGCCATGGACACGGCACATACATTTATCAAGGAGATTGTGAGATTGCATGGCCTGCCCAGTAGTATTGTATCCGACAGAGGGGTGCAATTTACCTCAAGATTTTGGAAGGCTCTCTGTAAAGCCTTGAACATCGAAATCTGCTTGTCATCCGCTTATCATCCACAAAGTAATGGCCAAACTGAGAGAACCAATCAAACACTAGAGCAATATCTCCGCTGTTTTTCCACCGCCTCTCAGGACAATTGGGTAGCCCTACTTCCATGTGCCGAATTTGCATACAATAATTCGGTACACTCCACCACTAACCAGTCTCCATTTTGGGCAAATTACGGCTTTCATCCGTCCTTTTTGCCCAATACCGTTCCTGAAGCAACGGTGCCTGCCGTACAAGACAGATTAACCTTTCTCCAAGACAATTTACAGATTCTTCAAGAAACTATGCAAAGATCCCAGGAGGACTATAAAAAATACTATGACAGAAAGAGGAAGGAGAGTCCGACTTTGGAAGTAGGAGACAAGGTTTGGCTCTCCACTTTGAACCTTAAACTGTCCTGCCCATCCCGGAAACTGGGTCCTAGGTTCATTGGTCCTTTCGAAATTAAGAAAAAAATTAATCCTGTGGCCTTCGAATTATCCCTGCCAAATACCTACAAGATTCATCCAGTCTTTCACGTCTCACTTCTCAAACCAACCATTACCGGTTCCTTTCCTGGAAGAGAAGATCCACCTCCGCCTCCAGTTACAGTGGGTGAGGACACAGAATTCGAAGTGGAAGCCATTTTGGATAGTCGAAAGAGAGGTAGACAAATTCAATATTTAGTAAAATGGAAGGGCTATTCTCTCGAGGAAAGCTCTTGGGAACCTGCAAAGGATGTTCATGCCCCTAAACTGTTGGCTGAATTCTTCAGGAAATATCCAGAGAAGCAAGTACGTCTGGGCATCCGGAGGCTGCCCCTGAGGGGGGGGCACTGTCAGGGAACCAACCGTGGAAGAGCTGTCAGACGTGCTCTTCACGGACCAGCAAGCGCAGTGCGCATGCGCGCGCAAATGCGCGCAACGCGCATGCGCGCGCAAACGGGCAACAACTCTGCAAATCCTGTATTCTTCACTGCGCATGCGTGTGCGCCAGTACGCACGCAATGCGGGCGGGACTCCTGGCGTCAGTGCCCTATTTAAAGACTTGCTGCAGCAGTTACCAACTGCTGCATGATCGTTAGCCTGTGTGTGTTCCTGAGCCCTTGTTCCTGTGTTCCTGTTTACCCGTTGACGACCCGGCTTGCCTGACCTGACTTCTCCAGTGTATGACCCCGGCTTGTCTTTCGGATTACCCTTATCCTGTTCCTGCCTGATTGTTCCAGTATATGACCTCGGCTTGCCTTCTGACCAACTCCAACTACATCCTGCTTCCTGTGCATGACTTCCGGCTTGGCTCCTGACTCCGCCCCTGGGTTTCCCTGCGTACCTACCTCATCTGGTGCTTCCGTGGTACCCCTGCCTAACTACGTATCCTGGTGGATAGCTGAGCTCCTACACCTTCTCAGCAAGTCGCAGCTGGCAACCCCTGCATCTCCGGGCACAGCACCCCCTGTCTCACCTCCAGGGGGCGTTCTGCACTCAGTCGCAAGGGAAGCCCTCTCAGCACTTCGGCCTCTGGTAAGGTACGTGACAGTTACACAATACTCCAAATATGTGAAATTCCTGAATATTCAGCTAGGTTTTTCCCGGGCCACTTATCTATAATTGAAATTGCACTAAATGCAACAAAAGATCAAATAATACAAATAATATGTCAGTGTATAATATGCAACTAGGAAAGTGCTTTTGCTGTCGGCAGTTTTCTGCAATGGCTTGCACATTTCAAAATTGCATTTGTCAATAAAGCGGGGGTCAGATCTACGGGAGCCATTGGAAGACAAGCTGTCACTTGTAAACACAGAAGCCAGACTCATCTGTTTACTAGTGCTAGTGGTGAGCAGGGAGCAGAGGACATGAGCCAGAGGTGGTGGAATTTATTCCGCTAGTTCCAGCTGAAAAAAAGCCCTAATTTTAGATTTTTTGGAGAAAAACTGTAATTGTTTTAGCTTCCAGATGATTTGTATACTCTACCACATTCTAATCCCTGTAGATCTTTTCAGGAGGGGGGATGTAAAGTCATAAGCATGTGCAAATTAATTAGGTTAACTTTGGAAGTGTTGCCCTTATGCTGGTAACAGGTCTGTGGAGATTCAGTTCAAGGGACTGTGAAGGCATGAGGGGAACATGAGATTGTTTTACATGTATCTGGTCAGATTTTTAAAACCCCTCTCCCACAAAGAGAGTGGATATATAGGTGTTCATCTGCATTAGAGAAAGTATATATCCAAACAACATTCTAAATGGCTTACAGATCTTAAAAAAAAGGGGTGCTCAATGAAAGAAAGAGCAAATGGCGCCACTATGTAAATTAGCAGCCAAAGCATAGTCCCCAGCACATCCCTTTGCTCAGAGTAAGCACATAATAATTAAATAATATACAACTGTGTATATATATATATATATATATATATATATATATATATATATATATATATATATATATATATACTGTATCTATTGCACATATGGTGGGCAGTGACACATTGGGGCTGATTTACCAAGCCTTTACTCCATGACTCATGGAGTAAAAGCAGGAGTAGCAGCCGTTTTGCCATTTACTAAAGAAATACGCTGCTAGTGCAGTGTATTTCCCTAGTTACTAATGTGCTCCGTGCGCCCAGGAGAGGGTGCATTGTGCACCAGTACAGACCTGGCGCACGGCACATTAAACTGTAAATTGCGGGGGTTTGGGCGGGAGTTTATTAGGGGGGGAGGTGGGGGGATGCAGGGGAAGTGAAGTGACATGTGTTTTGAAGTGTTTGGCGGGCCGAATTGAAAGGGAAAGTGTTTTTTGAAAACAGATCCCCATACGCTTGCACAGTGCGCCTGAACCTCGGGAGGTTCATTTGCATACTGGGCATGCGCAGAGAGAAAAGTCAGGGATTCCCGTGCGCCTTGTCAGTACGCCGTGAAAATCTTGGTAAATACCAAGCGGCGTACCCGTGAATGCGCTGCGTGACGCGGCGCACGGGAATCTCCGAGCTGTTTTCAGCCCTGAAGGGGAACTCGGCGCCAAATTTCAAACTTGAAATCGGCGCGGGTCCCCCTTCAGGGCTACATTAGGCTCTTAGGCTTGGTCCGGAACGTGAGGGGTTAAACCCGCGCCGATTCGGCGCGGGGGTCCCCCCCAGATCCAAACCAAGCCCTCATCCCAAGCATGCAGTCTGGCCCGGACAGGAATGGGGGCGGGGACGAGCGAGCGCCCCCCCCCCTCCTGAGCCGTACCAGACCGCATGCCCTCAACATGGGGGAGTGTGTGCTGTGGGGGAGGGGGGCACTGCCCCCCCACCCCACCGCACTCTTGCCCCCATGTCGATAGGGACAAGAGCCTCTTCCCGACAACCCTTGCCATTGGTTGTCGGGGTATGCGGGCGGGGCTAATCGGAATCTGCGAGCTCCCTTTAATAAGGGGGCCCCCAGATGCCGGCCCCCCACCCTATGTGAATGAGTATGGGGTACATCGTACCTCTACCCATTCACATGGGGGAAATGTAAAGTAAAATAAAACACCACACACAATAAAATATTTTATTAATCAGCTCCGGAGCCCCCCCTTTCTTCTTTAGCTCTCTTAGAAGGGGGGGTTTCTTCTCTCCCGATCTTCTGCCGGGACCCTGGGCTTCGGTGATTTCTGCCGGGGGAGGGCGCCATCCCTCGGTCCTCTCCGGAGCCTTCCGCCGGATGCCCCCACCCCATTTAAGCTCTTTTTCATTAGGGAGGGGCATCCGGACTTCGGGGTCTTCTGCCGGGGGATGGCGCCTATCCCCCGGTCTTTCCGGTGCCTTCCGCCAGGGTTCCGGTCTTCCTGGTCTTCTGCCGGGGGTGCGCCAACTCCCCGGTCTTTTCTCTGCTCCCTCTTCTGCCTGGCTCCCCCGCGGAGCCAGGGCTTTCTTCCGTCTTCTTTCTTCTCTCTTCCTTCTTCTGCCTGTCTCCTCCGGGAGCACAGGGCTTGTCTGCGCTGTCCTCTCCCTTCTCTTCCATTGGATGTTGACACGACGAGGTTCCGCGCTGACATGCCGTGTCAGCGACGGGCATGGACTTATATAGGGTAATGCCACCATGTGACCTCAACCCATGTGACATCACATTCCCTGGGCATGATGGGAATGTGATGTCACATGGGTTGAGGTCACATGGTGGCATTGCCCTATATAAGTCCATGCCCACTGCTCAGACGGCATTCCAGCGCCGGACCTCGTCGTGTCAACATCGAATGGAAGAGAAGGGAGAAGACAGCGGAGACAAGCCCTGTGCTCCGCGGAGGAGACAGGCAGAAGCGGAAGGCATCGCAGAAGCCCGGAGAGTGGCGCCCTCCGGCGGAAGACACCGTACAAGCCCGGGACCCTCCCCCAAAGGCAGGAGCCTCCCTGGTGAAGGGGGTCCCGGTGAATTACGTCGCTGAAGACGGGGGTGGGGTGCCAGTGCACCCCCCCCCGCAGAAACCGTCGTAGTAGCCCGGGACCCTCCCCCAAAGGCAGGAGCCTCACTGGTGAAGGGGGTTCCGGCAGAAGATGGCGAAGCCCGGGGCCTAATGGGGTGGTGGTGGGGGGCCCCGGCAGAAGACCCCCGGCTGACTAATAAATTAATTTTTTCATGTGTGGTGTATTATTTTTTTCCATTTTTTTCCCCAGGTGAATGGGTAGGGGTACAATGTACCCCCATACTCATTCACATAGGGTGGGGGGCCGGAATCTGGGGACCCCTTTATTAAAGGGGTCTCTCAGATTCTGATAAGCCCTCCGCCCGCATACCCCGACAACCAACGGCCAGGGTTGTCGGGAAGAGGCTCTTGTCCCTATCGACATGGGGACAAGAGTGCTTTGGGTTGGGGGGGCAGTGCCCCCCTCCCCCACAGCACACACTCCCCCATGTTGAGGGCATGTGGTCTGGTATGGCTCAGGAGGGAGGGGGCGCTCGCTCGTCCCCACCCCCATTCCTGTCTGACCAGACTGCGTGCCTGGGATAATGGCTTGGTTTGGATCTTGGGGGGGACCCCACGCTATTTTTTTTGCGCGGGTTTAACCCCTTATGTTCCAGACCAAGCCTAAGAGCCTGGTATGCACCTGGAGGGAACCCACCTTATTTTTTTTTCGGGGGTCTGGAGTTCCCCTTCATGAACAGCGATCTGTCATTTACACATGTCAGTCCCCGTCCCCCCCCCCTACAGTTAGAACACACCCAGGGAACATATTTAACCCCTCCCTCGCACCTAGTGTTAACCCCTTCCCTGCCAGTGGCATTTTTTGAGTAAGCAATGCATTTTTTACAGCACTGATCGCTAGAAAAATGCCAATGGTTCCAAAAAAGTGTTCGATGTGTCCGCCATAATGTTGCAGTACCGATAAAAATCGCTGATCGCCCCAATAACTAGTTAAAACAACAAAAAAAAAAAAATTTGTAGACGCTATAACTTTTGCAAAAACCAAACACTAAACGCTATTTGCGATTTTTTGGAACCAAAAAGATGTAGAATACGTATCGGCCTAAACTGAGGGTTTTTTTAGTTTTTTCAATATATATTTTTGGGGATATTTATTATAGCAAAAAGTAAAAATAATTTTTACATATGTGGGCGGGACTTACGCAAGTCCCGCCCACATATATAAACATCGTTCAAACCACACATGTGAGGTATTGACGCGTGCGTTAGAGCGAGAGCAATACTTTTACCACTAGACCTTCTTTGTAACTCTAAACTGGTAACCTGGAAAAAAAAGAAAAAGGTCGCCTATGGGGATATTCACGGAATTCATTTTGGCCCCATTGCAGGAGTGTTTCCAATAGTAAAGCGTGACATGTAAGGTATCTATTTACTCAGTGTAACATCATCTTTCACATTATCCCCAAAAATTGGGCTCACTTTTGTGTTTTGTTAATTTTTAACCACTTGAGCCCGGACCATATTTCTGGTCAATGACCGGGCAAGTTTTTGTGATTCGGCACGGCGTCGCTTTAACTGACAATTGCGCAGTCGTGCGACGTGGCTCCCAAACAAAATTGGCAACCTTTTTTTTCACACAAATAGATTATTAAATGTGCGTGTTTACTTCTGTCTTTAACACCTCCCCTTCAGGCTGGAAAGCATCAGATCAGGGGAAACAAAAAAAAAAAAGCTCTCATTCCATTGCAGCTTGGTTCCTACATGTGTGATGAACTGAGCATGCTCAAACACTTAGAAAAAAATTATCCTTTCTTTTTAAAAGGTGAAAAACACTCATTGGATGCTCATAGAGCGTGGTTTGGATTAATTGCAGGTGTGCCCAATTACAAGCTCACCCAAACTAGAGACTGCAATTTGTTCATGTGATTCCAATTGCTTCATTACTAGCACTGTTATAAAAAGCTTGGATCGATCAGTCCTCAGCTGCCCTCAGAAGGGGCAGGCTGGCAGAAATGCTGTTGCTAAACACAAATGTGGTTTGTTGCATGGGTTTTGTTTTATTTTGCCAATGGTTTTGGTTTATTTTTAAATGATGTTCACTTTGATGTATTTGTCTATGTGGCCTTATTTTATGAAAAATGTGTAAAGCTATGGTTAATTAGAATTTTGAAATGTATTTTTGTTTGTGTTTGTTTGTTTGTCTTTTTTTGCTTTCCTTGTTTTGTTGACCAATAAAAATTACTTTAAAATTGTTAAGTTTGTCTTTTGTTACTTTTTCATGCTACATATGTTGACAGCTGCAGCTGAACTAGGTTTGGGCCTAACAAATTATGTGTGATTTTTGTCTAAGCTTCTTTCCTGGTGTGTAATCATGAAATGTTTGCCATGTTTATTCTCCCTGACTTTAAAGACAAAAACTGGTAAGTATTTTATTTATTCTGCAGTGGTCCTCAGCCCTCAAGTACCCCCGACAGGACATGTTTTGGGGATTTCTCTTATCAAGAATTGCTGTCCAGACTGTATTTTAAAGCACATGTGCAAGATGAAGGAAAACCTGCAAACATGGCCTGTGGGGGGGGGGGTTTGCTATTGGTGGACAGGCTTGACGTGCTGATTTACAGCACTGTGCTTAAATCTAGCGCAAGGCAATCCTATTCAAATTGTGGGTGTTTGAGGGAAGCCAAGTGAGTGTTAGAACCCCTGCTTTGTGTTTTTTTATTTTTGTGTTGAGCTTTGTGTCCCTTTTCTTAAAATTGGCTTCACTTCCTGTCACACAGCTGAACAGGAAGTGAGGTTAAAACCCTACCAGTGTCATTTCTTGGGGACACCGGTCAATCTAACTAGTGTCCCCATTAAGCAAATTGCACTCCAGCACTGCTGTGTACACCCCAAATCATGGGTCTTCAAACTACGGCCCTCCAGTTGTTCAGGAACTACAATTCCCATCATGCCTAGTCATGTCTGTGAATGTCAGTGCATTACAAGGCCTCATGGGATGTGTAGTTCTACAACAGCTGGAGGGCCGTAGTTTGAGGATCCCTGCCCCAAATGATTATTTAGTTTGGGGTTTAGTAAAGGCAAAGCCACTCTGCAGTACAAGCATAGTTGCTGAAAATCAGAGAGGAAGCACTGATGGTTTTAACATCCAATCCTGTAGAAGCAAAGTTGTTTTGTTTTCTTCCTTGCTTTGCACTTGTAGTGCAAAGTGGATTTGCCTTTAGTAAATGGACCCCAAAGTCCAAGATCCCTAATAATTTGGGGTGTACACAGCAAAATGCTAGAGTGCAATTTACATAATGGGAAACTATTTAGATTGATCTCTGTGTCCCCAAGAAAAGATATTAGTAAGGTTTTACCCTCACTTCCTGTTTGGCTATGTGACAGGAAGTGAATGAATTAGAAAGGGTGAAGACACCTCACAAATGTTGTCACTATCAGGGGTGCAGACATCCCCAAAAAAATGAGCAGATAATACTTATTTGCAAATTAATAATTTTTTAGTTAACATTGGGTGGGGTGCTCTAACACACACATTCCTACATATTAGCAACGCTCTATCCTGGCCTATTGGCATGGTTATATTTTCTTAGGGCTCTCAATAAAACTCTATGAAATTTGTGCTTAAACTAGAACCAGGGGCGGACTGACAACTCATGGGGCCCCTGGGCAATAGAAGATTATGGGGCCCCTCTGGCTTACAGATGACCACCACGCCAGGAGGTAGTGCAGAGGCGGGCAGCTAAAATCTTGGGATATTCACATTAAAAGCATGTCATTTTCGGACATATCAGGGACAGATCTAAAAAAAACACAGATTTTTACATACTGTCCCTGGTTTTACTGAGCCTGGCAACCCGGATGGGGCCCCCTAGTGGCATGGGGCCCTCGGGCAGTGCCCGAGTGACTCAATGGTCAGTCCGCCCCTGACAAGAACTATAATCAACAAGTTTTATTTTCTTTCATTTTGGATAGAGTGAGGGAGGGTTATAGGCCCTGTCAGTTTATTTTGTATTATCTGTGTCCAATTGGGGAGATTTGCCTTCACTTCCTGCCCCATAGCCAAACAGGAAGTGAGAGAAAAACTATGCAAATTAACCACTTCCCGCCCAGCCTATGGCCGATTTACGTCCGGGAAGTGGTTACACAATCCTGACAGGACGTCCTGCAGGATTTCATGCCGCACGCGCCTGTGGGGGCACGCAGCGCGGCGATCGGTGATGCGGGGTGTCAGTCTGACACCCTGCATCTCCGATCTCGGTAAAGAGTCTCTCACGGAGACGGAGACTCTTTACCACGTGATCAGCCGTGTCCAATCACGGCTGATCACGATGTAAACAGGAAGAGCCATCGATGGCTCTTCCTCACTCGCATCTGACAGACGCGAGTATAGGAGAGCCGATCGGCGGCTCTCCTGACAGGGGGCGTTCGCGCTGATTGTTTATCAGCGCAGCCCCCCCTCGGATCACCACACTGGACCACCAGGGCTGCCCACCCTGGACCACCAGGGTGTGCAAAAACAAAAAAAATATAGAACAAAAAAACAAAAAGCATTAAAAAATAAGAAAAAAGATGCCAATCAGTGCCCACAAATGGGCACTGACTGGGAAAATCAGTGCCACCCCACAGTGCCCATCCATGCACAGTGCCCACCTATCAGTGCCCACCTGTGCCACCCATAAGTATCCATCAGTGCCACCCATAAGTGCCGCCCATAAGTATCCATCAGTGCCACCCATAAGTGCCGCCCATCTGTGCCGCCCATGAGTGCCCATCAGTGCCGCCTATGAGTGCCCATCAGTGCCGCATAGCAGCGCCGCCAATCAATGCCACCTCATCTGTGCCGTCAGTACTACCTCATCGATGTCCATCAGTGCCATCTCATCGGTGCCCATCAGTGCCGCCATATCAGTGCCCGTAATTGAAAGAGAAAAACTTATTTACAAAAAAATTAACCTAAAAAAAGAAAAAGGTTTTTTTGTTGCAAAATTTGCAGTCTTTTTTTAGTTGTTGCGCAAAAAAAAAAAACGCAGAGGTGATCAAATAACAACAAAAGAAAGCTCTATTTGTGGGGAAAAAAGGACGCCAATTTTGTTTGGGTACAGTGTTGTATGACCGCGCAATTGCCATTCAAAGTGCGACAGTGTTGAAAGCTGAAAATTGGCTTGGGCGGGAAGGTGCGTAAGTGCCTGGTATGGAAGTGGTTAAGGGAATCCAGTGCCCCCCCAGAACTAGTGTGTGGGTCCCCTGAAAATTACTGGGCGGGGTTATACAAAAACAGGGTGTGACCTTGACAGGAAGGGGTGGGTCATTTTTCTATTAGGAGGTGCAGATATGTAGTCAGGCCTAGGGCAGAACCAAACCTTAATATACTACTGCATATTAGGGCTTATTTAGACCGGAACCGATTTACAGCGTGTTTTTATATTGTGGGAGGAAACCCACGCAGGCACAGGGAGAACATGCAAACTCCATGCAGATGCTGTCACGGGCGGGATTCGAACCAACGACTCTTTTGCTGCTAGGTCAAAGTGCTATACACTACACCACTGTGGTGAACGAACATGATTGCAGCTGAAAGCATGAGATCTTTTTTTTTTTTTTTCAATACCATGCTTTCCAGCCTTATTGACCCCGCCTCTCTCCATAAAGAGGACCTGTCACACACTAGTCCTATTACAAGGGATGTTTACATTCCTTGTAATAGGAAGAAAACTGATCATTTTTTTTTTATTTTTTTATTTCAGTGTAAAACATTATAAAACTAAATAAAAATAAATAAGAAAACCCCCAAAAAAAATTTTAAAGCGCCCCGTCGCGACGAGCTCGCGCACAGAAGCAAACGCATACGCGAGTAGCGCCCGCATATGAAAACAATATTCAAACCACACAAGTGAGGTATCGCCGCGATCGTTAGAGTGAGAGCAATAATTCTAGCCCTAGACCTACTCTGCAACTCAAAAAATGCAACCTGTAGAATTTTTTAAACGTCGCCTATCGAGTTTTTTAAAGGGTAAAAGTTTGACGCCATGCCACGAGCGGGCGCAATTTTTAAGCGTGACATGTTGGGTATCATTTTACTCGGCGTAACATTATCTTTCACAATATAGAAAAAAATTGGGCAAAATGTATTGTTGTCTTATTTTTTAATTCAAAAAAGTGATTTTTATCCAAAAAAAGTGCGCTTGTAAGACCGCTGCGCAAATACGGTGTGACAAAAAGTATTGCAATGACTGCCATTTTATTCCCTAGGATGTCTGTTAAAAAAAAATATATAATGTTTGGGGGTTCTGATTAATTTTCTAGCCAAAAAATTGTGATTTTCACATGAAGGAGAGAAGTGCCAGAATTAACCCGGTGGGCAAGTGGTTAAAGTACTCATGGCTATAAAGAATAGAGTCATTGCTCATTAAAAAAAAAAAAAAAAAAAGGGGGTCCCTCCAAATTAAATTACCAGGCCCTTCAGGTCTGGAATGGATATTAAGGGGAACCCCGCCGTAAAAACCCAAAAACAAAAAGACGTGCGGTTCCCGGCAAATATCCATTCCAGACCCTTCAGGTCTGGTGTGGATTTTAAGGGGAACTCCACCCCAAATTGAAAAAAAAAATGGCGTGGAGTCCCCCTAAAAATCCACACCAGACCCTTATCCGAGCACGTTGACCTGGCCGGCCGCAGAAAAGAGGGGGGGACAGAGTGCGGCCCCCCCCCTCTCCTGAACCGCACCAGGCCACATGCCCTCAACATGGGGAGGATGTCCCCATGTTGATGGGGACAAGGGTCTCATCCCCACAACCCTTGCCCGGTGGTTGTGGGGGTATGCGGGCGGGAGGTTTATCAGAATCTGGAAGACCCCTTTAACAAAGGGGACCCCCAGATCCTGACCCCCCCCTGTGTGAAATGGTAATGGGGTACATTGTACCTCTACCATTTCACCCCAAAAAAATGTCAAAGTGTTAAAAATGACAGTAGCCGGTTTTTGACAAATCTTTTAATAAAATCTTCTTTTCTTCTTCCCTTCGAGTTTCTTCCGCTGCTTCTTTCTTCTCGTCAACATCTTGCCCGACGTGTTCTTCTATCTTCTCCGTCCGTCCTTCCGCCTTCTGGTCCCGCATCTTGCCCGTTGTCTTCTCCGTCCGCCTCCTCGTCCGCATCTTGGGTCTTCTGCGGTCTTCTTCTCGGTCCGCCGCCTTCTCGTCCCCTGCGTTTGAATTTGATTTGGCCGCCGTTTTCCCGCTCCTGGGACCCGCCCCCCTCTGACGCCACAAGTAAACTCCTTAGAAGGTCATGTGCGTCAGAGGGGGGCGGGGTCGCAGAGCGTCACACAGCGGGGGAATTCAATTTCAATCGCGCCGCCCGGAGAAGAAGTTCCCGCCGTGTACACTCATGTGACCCCGCCCCCCTCTGACGCACATGACCTTCTAAGGAGTTTACTTGTGGCGTCAGAGGGGGGCGGGGTCACATGAGTGTGACACGGCGGGAACTTCTTCTCCGGGCGGCGCGATTGAAATTGAATTCCCCCGCTGTGTGACGCTCTGCGACCCCGCCCCCCTCTGACGCACATGACCTTCTAAGGAGTTTACTTGTGGCGTCAGAGGGGGGCGGGTCCCAGGAGCGGGAAAACGGCGGCCAAATCAAATTCAAACGCAGGGGACGAGAAGGCGGCGGACCGAGAAGAAGACCGCAGAAGACCCAAGATGCGGACGAGGAGGCGGACGGAGAAGACAACGGGCAAGATGCGGGACCAGAAGGCGGAAGGACGGACGGAGAAGATAGAAGAACACGTCGGGCAAGATGTTGACGAGAAGAAAGAAGCAGCGGAAGAAACTCGAAGGGAAGAAGAAAAGAAGATTTTATTAAAAGATTTGTCAAAAACCGGCTACTGTCATTTTTAACACTTTGACATTTTTTTGGGGTGAAATGGTAGAGGTACAATGTACCCCATTACCATTTCACACAGGGGGGGGGTCAGGATCTGGGGGTCCCCTTTGTTAAAGGGGTCTTCCATATTCTGATAAACCTCCCGCCCGCATACCCCCACAACCACCGGGCAAGGGTTGTGGGGATGAGACCCTTGTCCCCATCAACATGGGGACATCCTCCCCATGTTGAGGGCATGTGGCCTGGTGCGGTTCAGGAGAGGGGGGGGGCCGCACTCTGTCCCCCCCTCTTTTCTGCGGCCGGCCAGGTCAACGTGCTCGGATAAGGGTCTGGTGTGGATTTTTAGGGGGACTCCACGCCATTTTTTTTTTCAATTTGGGGTGGAGTTCCCCTTAAAATCCACACCAGACCTGAAGGGTCTGGAATGGATATTTGCCGGGAACCGCACGTCTTTTTTTTTTTTGGTTTTTACGGCGGGGTTCCCCTTAATATCCATTCCAGACCTGAAGGGCCTGGTAATTTAATTTGGGGGAACCCCTACACATTTTTTTGTTTGTTTTATGAATGAATCCCTTTAGAATTGTCAGAGCCGACAATTCATTATAGCCGCGTGTGAATTTTTAAATGACTTTTTTCCTTCTGAATGTCACTTTGTGCAGGGGGAGTTCTAAGTGCGGGAAAAATTCGCTATTTCACATGCTGACATTACACCCCCCCTAGGTACGAAATTTAAAGGAATATTTCACTTTTATTGTTTCACTTTAAGAATTATTAATTTCACTGCTCCCGAAAAAACGGCCGTTTTAAAAAATAAAAAAAGCATTGATACATGTTCCCTGGGGCAGGACTGAGGTCCCCAAACACTTTTTAGGACAAAACTTGCAGATTAGCCTTTAAAATGAACACTTTTGATTTCTCCCATAGACTTCTATAGGGAGTTCGGCGCGGCTTTACATATTAGTTTCAATGCGCCGGCTGCTACGCTGGTTCATGCGCCGAATTAAGCCTCCACCCGGAGTACTAATTAATGCATGAACCAGCGCAGCGCACATAGCTTAGTAAATCAGGCCCATTGTAACCTATACTACTCTTTGTGCTTGTGTTTCCCCTGTTTGGGGGAGGTGAAGCTGGACTGTTTAAACAGTCAGCTGATGATAAAGATCAGCAACAGATATTTGGGGCTTACAGTAGAAGAGGTTGTTCTGGAGGCAGCTGCTTCCCAGTTTATCCTCCATTCAGGGCTGCAGGGGTTGGGACCCCTGGAGCTTCCTGTTCAGATGCACAGGATGTGATGTCTTTGGGAGAATGGAGTTTCAGGCAGACAGTGTGACAGCCCTGTAAGACTGTAAGGCAGTCAGGAGGTGGTGCAGCAGCTACAGGAAACCAAAAATGCAATGCTATAGACCCAGGAGGAGGAGGAAGAGAGCAGGACTGACAATAAGATTTAGTTCTGGTGTCTCATCTGGACACACCCCTCTACCCAGCTTTTTGTGGCAAATGTAGAGTTTCTGGATGGTAAGATGGATGAGGTAAAGATTTGCCTAAATCAACAGAAGGATTTAAAAAAACGGCTTTGCTCTTTAAGGAGACATGGCTGCATTGTAATGTACTAGATGAGGCTATTGTTATGTGAATATGTTTGGGGCTGAAATAAAACAGGAAGCATGCAACACAAAGGGAAGAAGACACTGGGCTAGATTCACATAGATTAGCGGATCTTTAGATCCGCGTAATCTATGTGATTTACGATCCGCCGGTGCAATATATATCGAGGCCAGTGCATGATTCACAAAGCACTTACCTCGAAAATTGCACCGTCGGATCGTAACTCCCCCGGCGGAATTCAAATTCCGCGGCTAGGGGGAGTGTACAATTTAAATCAGGCGCGTTCCCGCGCCGATTTAACTGCGCATGCGCCGCTGGCGAAATTTCCCAGTGCGCATGCTCCAAATGACGTCGCTAGGACGTCATTGTTTTCAGCGGCTACGTAAATTCTGGCCATCCGTATTCCCGATCGACTTACGCAAACGACGTAAAAATTTGAATCTCGGCGCGGGAACGACGGCCATACTTAACATTAGCTACCCCTCATATAGCAGGGGTAACTATCCGCCGGAAAAAGCCGAACGCAAACAACGTAAAAAAAAAGCGACGGGCGGGCGTTCGGTCTTAAATCGGCGGTTCTCCTCATTTGCATATCCGATGCGTAAAAAACAGCGACGACACCTAGCGGCCGGCGGTAGATTGCAGCCTAAGATCCGACTGGTGTAAGTCACTTACACCAGTCGGATCTAAGGGAGATCTATGCGGAACTGATTCTTATGAATCAGTCGCATAGATCCGACCGTCGGATCTCAGAGATACGACGGCGGATCAGGAGATCCGCCGTCGTATCTCTTCATGAATCTGGCCCAGTGTGTATATCAACAGCACTTGGTTTTAGAATGCAATAACGTGGAGATATAGACCCGGATTCACAAAGCACTTGCGCCACGTAAATGCAAATATGCGCCGTCATATCTGTGCACCGTACCCACAAACTAAGATACGCCTAAAAACAGGCTTAATCCCGCCGATGTAACTTGCCTACGCCGGCGTAGGGTGGGCGCACATTTACGCTGGCCGCATGGTGGCGCTGCCATTGATTAGCCATTCAAATATGCAAATGAGGAAAACACGGCGATTCACGAACCTGCGCCCGCCCGACGCAGGCTACGAGAGGTGTGCGTAAGTTGTACGTCCGGCGTAAAGTTAAGCCCGATAAAGGAGGTGTAACTCAGCAGTAGACATGTAAAGGTCTGCATCAGGGAACAGAAGCCGGCGGTTTTTACGTAGTTTACGCTGGACGTGTGTCTGGATGGGCGTAGATTACGTTCATGGCGTAGGCAGTGATCCGGCGTATCTTAGGTAGTTGTTCTGACGTGGTTATGAGCATGCGCACGGGGATGTGTCCACGACACGACGCATGCGCAGTTCGTTCAACGTACTTGTCTGGCTCTCAAACCATCATTTGCATTGGGTCACGCCTCATTTGCATGGGTTTGCATGGCTCACGCCCACTTCCACCAAGCCGACTTACGCCTTTGAAACCCAGCGCAGTTTAGGCAGCATTGGCTTTGTGAATTCCATGCTTGCCTCTCTGCGCTGCATCGGTGTAGCGTACAGGAGATACGCTACGTATACGCTTACTTAGATAGCTAAAATCATGATTGATTCTGCATCTTAGCTGAGAATTTTAATAGAGCAGACTTAAGGTCTATTCTGGCAAGATTTCAGCAGCATGTTCACATTTATACAAAAGGAGAGAATATTCTGGACCATATGTATACAAATGTTTCTGATGCTTATGATACACTTTCTTATCCCCATCGGGGATCTTCAGATCATATACCAATTTTCCCTGTACTGTATGTCCTTATTCATAAGTTATAGAAAGGGGCAAACCAGTGCTAAGGACATTAAAGCTGGATTCACATCTATACGAATTGGATGCGGCTTACAACGCATCCAATTCGCAGGACATTGAATCAGTCTGGTTCACATATGTGCGTTGCATTTGCACTCCGCATTGCCAAAAAAACATGTGCGAATGACAGCTACATAATCTTCGCAGATGCTTTCCGTCT
The DNA here is from genome assembly GCF_905171775.1 of Rana temporaria. Lineage (NCBI taxonomy): Eukaryota > Metazoa > Chordata > Amphibia > Anura > Ranidae > Rana > Rana temporaria. Next base: position 315,888,434 of record NC_053489.1, read on the forward strand.
AAACACAAAGGGGCAGATCCTCAAAGAAATTACGCCGGCGTATCTCTTGATACGCCGCGTAATTTAAAATTTTGCGCGTCGTATCTTTGTTTTGAAAATTTTACGTCGTTTGCATAAGTCGTCCGTGAATGGGGCTGGACGCCATTTACGTTCACGTCAAAACCAATGACGTCCTTGCGATGTCATTTAGCGCAATGCACGGCGGGAAATTTTAGGGACGGCGCATTCACAGTTCGTTCGGCGCGGGGACGTGCTTCATTTAAATGAAACATGCCCTCTACCCGCCGCATTTGAATTCCGCGCCCTTACGCCGCGAGAGATACACTACGCCACCGTAACTTACGGCGCAAATTCGTTGTGGATTTAAAACAAAGCCAAGTAAGTTACGGCGGCGTGGCGTATCTTAGATACGCTACGCCGGTGCAGATCTTTGTGGATCTCCCCTCCTCACTACACCTTCCCCTCTGCCTGCTTAGCTGATCTGCAGCTACAATGGAGAGGAAGCGCTGAACAGCTGCTTTTTTTTCTTCGCACAGAGAACGGAGATGGAATTCACACCAGCCTAGTGTGAACCCAGCCTAAAACTGTGAGTGAATGGAGCTATACAGCAGCTGCCTTACAAGATTGCTTTGAGAATATTGACTGGCATGTGTTTAGGAATGCTGCTACCACAGAGAATCAAATTAATGTGAAAGAATACATATCTATGGTTACGGCATATGTTGGCAAATGTGTAGAAGATGTAGTGACTTCAAAAATTATTAAATCATTCCCTAACCTAATCTTAGATAACTGGGGAGGTGAGGGCTCTAGTCAGAGACAAGAATGCAGCCTTTAGGTCTGACGATATAGTTGCAAATAGTGCTGCCAGATAACGACATATGGTAGGCATTGGAGAAGAAAAGTTCAAGTACTAGAATTAAAGAATACTAGGGATATATGGAAAGTTATTCAGTCAACTTCAGGCTTCATTAATGGAAACAGGCTTACATTTCACCTTACATTTCATACTTGTATTGGACACCAAAATAGCAATCTAATGGCTAAGTTGGTTGCATCTTTGGGAAAAAAATCATTTTGAGGTATCTCTCTAAGATGTAAGATAGTCTATTATTTTTTGAATGGGATGGAATCTGTAGGGCCTGATGATATATGGTAAGATATGTGGCAAGTTATTCAGCAAATACAGGCTATAAATGGAAACAGGCATTTGTGAAGAGGCCTCTCACCTTCCGTTCCATGCGTGTTTCAAATACCAAAATTACAATATAATGGCTAAAGTGCACCCGGAAAGTATTCAGTGCTTCACTTTTTCCACATTTTGTTATGGTACATCCCTATTCCAAAATTAATTTTATTATTTTTTTTCCTCAAAACTCTACAAACAATACCCCATAATGACAATGTGAAAGAAGTTGTTTGAAATCTTTGCAAATTTAATAAAAAATAAATAAAAATTACATGTACATATGTATTTACAACCTTTGCTCAATACTTTTGAAGCACCTTTGGCATCAATTACAGCCTCAAGTCTTATTGAGTATAATGCTACAAGTTTGGTACACCTATTTCTGGGCAGTTTCTCCCATTCTTCTTTGCATCAGGTTGGTTGGGGAGTGTCGGTGCACAGCCATTTTCAGATCTCTTCAGAGATTTTCAATTGGGTACAAGTCTGGGCTCTGGCTGAGCCACTCAAGGACATTCACAGAGTTGTCCCGTAGCCACTCCTTTGTTATCTTGGCTGTGTGCTTAGGGTCGTTGTCCTGCTGGATGGTAAACCTTTGCCCCAGTTGGAGGTCCAGAGCGCTCTGGAGCAGGTTTTCATCAAGGATGTCTCTGTACATTTCTGTATTTATCTTTCCCTTGATCCTCCCAGTTTCTGCCGCTGAAAAACATCCCCACAGCATGATGCTGCCACCACCATGCTTCACTGTATGGATGGTATTGGCCAGGTGGTGTTGGCCACTTTGCTCATTGGAACTTTCAATACTGCAGAAATGTTTCTGTACCCTTCCCCAGGTTTGTACCTTGATACAATCCTGTCTTGGAGGTCTACACACACACCTTTGGACTTCATGGCTTGGTTTGTGCTCTGACATGCACTGTAAACTGTGAGACCTTATATAGATAGGTGTGTGCCTTTCCAAATCATGTTCAAACAACTGAATTTACCACGGGTGGACTCCAATCAAGTTGTAGAAACATCTCAAAGGTGATCAGTGGAAACAGGATGCACCTGAGCTCAGTTTTGGGTGTCATGGCAAAGGCTGTGAATACTTACTGTATGTACCTGTTTTCATGGCAAAGCCTAGTGAATACTTACCAGATGCACTGTAGGTTGGCTGCATCTTTGGGAGTCATGCCTTTTCAGGTATCTTTCTGATGTAAAATGTCTGTTATTTTTAAATGAGAGGAAAGCTGCAAGGTCTGTTAATATTCCAGATAGTATTTTACAGAACTGTGACTTTCAGGGTGAAGGGTTTAATTTTTTGGGAACAATTCCTGAAAAGTTATCATTGTCCATGCATACATCTTTTTGGCTATAGTTTTTAAGGAATCTGAAGAGGGCTGAATTGTCAAAACTTACTATGTTAGAACACATATCTAACATAGCCCAGTGCTTTAAGTGGGCCGGAACGCGGCGGTACTCAGTATCGCCACTTCCAAAAATGTACCTGGAGAGTACCAGCACCTCTCCGTTCGCCCAGTACGTGGGTTTCCGGTACCGGAACGCAGCGGAGAGCTAGCTACAGCATCGTAGTCAGGGGCGTCTCCAGGGTGGGGCCCCAATTTTACTGTGTGCCCCCCCAAGTAATGTTGTCTGTTTGTATTGCAGACAGACTGCGAAACAATAGCCACCGCGGCTGTCCGCGATCCGCCTGCGGCGCTGAATGACGGAATCATGACTGTTATTGTCATGTGACGTCGCCACAGTGCCGCTAATTATCATGGGAGTTGTAGTCTCCGCGGCCGTGCGGGCGGCGTCGGCTACGTGCTTGAGTCAAGCTCAGCCTGCTCCCGGGGGGTGGAGACGAGTCAGTCAGTTACTGTGAGAGCAGCGGAGCCAGGCCGCGTGCTAGACCAGACCTCCCATTTGCCCGCCGACTTCAGTGCCTGCCTCGCTCTACTGCCACAAGGTAGGTCAGGAAAAAACGTAATTTGATGGCAATTGGAAATACCATTTTATTGGTGGTGATGGACAATTTTCATTTCTGTTAGCTCCCTCCCTCCATGTTACCTCCATGAGAGCTCATTATATATATATATATATATATATATATATATATATATATATATATATATATATATCAGTATTGGGGGGGGGGGGAGCACCGGCGCCTAATAGAGTACCGGCACCTCTTTTGGCCCACTTAAAGCACTGACATAGCCCAGGATATGGAAGCTTTACAGAGTGTGTTAAATACTACAGAGAAACATATAGGCATAGCTCTGTGCAGTATTGAGGAGCTTGCTGAGAGGAGGAGCCTTTGGAAAGCTCAAACCATTTTTGGGTACAGTTCCCATCCAAACTGTGAGCTATTATCTGGTAAGCATTATAGATGTATTTTTTTTTTTTACATACTACCAGGTGGAAAAAAAATTGTTTCCCCCCAGGCAGTCCAACTCTTAAATTCTGTTAGTTATAGCATAAAATGAGGAGGGAAGTGTAATAAAGGATGGTTGTTTTTATGAAAGATTATAAGAAAACCTTAAGAGGTAAGCTGGGAATTGTACACATTTTTTTTATAGAGGATGGATGGAATTGGGTACGATATATTTATATGGGCTATTATATTTATGTTATAGTATGCCACTATGTTTATATGTATCTGTTATTATATGTATATGTTTTTTACTTGGAACATTGTAGGATGACAAATATATTTAATTTCTTTATCTTATGGTGAGAAGCACTGAAGCTATTAAATCACTATGACAGCCAGACAGCCAGCTAATATTTTCAGAAGGAGAAATCAATAATGACAGACAACTTATTTCAAAGCACAGACTTCTTTAAAATGTATGTATAGACAACATTTATTTATTTTTTTTAGTTTTCGGTAGGGTAGTGAAAGAATAGAACCTCTGTCAGGTTTAAACTGTCACCTGGATCTCTATTGAATATATAACCTTTCTATATAATTTGGTGACCCTCATCACTGGGACTTAAAGTGAAGGAAAATCCCAAATTTTGAGTTGTCCTCAGATTTGGAAAAGAGAAGAAAGCTTTCACATTTGTTCCTGAACAATTGTCTGAGGGGTTATTTCTACTGGATATATTTTCTTTTAGTTACTGTTGTGTCTACAGGACATTAAAAGAAAATCTTGCCAGTGGGACTCACTGATGACAAAAAAGCCTGACACTGGAATGGACCCTTCCCTACTCTATCCAAAATGATAATAAATAGCTTTAGATACACTTTAAGGGGTAGATCCACATGCAACGGCGCATTATTGCGCCGGGCGTAGCGTATCTAAGATACACTACGCCGCTGTAACTTACTTTTTTTGGTTTGAATCCTCAACGAATTTGCGCCATAAGTTACGGCGGAGTAGTGTATCTGTTGCGGCATAAGGGCGCGGAATTCAAATGGAAGTGATGGGGGCGTGTTTTATATAAATACGTCGTGACCCGACGTAAACAACGTTTTTTTTTAAACTGCGCATGCGCCGTCCGTGGGGGTATCCCAGTGCGCATGCTCGAAATTAACCTGAAACAAGCCAATGCTTACGACGGTGACGTCATTCTATGCAAATTCCTATTCGCGAACGACTTACTCAAACAACGTAAAAAATAAATAATTGTACGCGGGAACGACGGCCATACTTAACATTGAGTACGCCTCAGAACAGCAGCTTTAAAGCGGATGTGCCATGGGAAAAAAATATTAAAAGCCAGCAGCTACAAATACTGCAGCTGCTGACTTTTAATATTAGGACACTTACCTGTCCTGGAGTCCAGCGCCGATCGCAGCAGAGGACGAGCGATCGCTCATCTCTCTGCTGCTCCCCCCGCCATCCACGCTGAGGGAACCAGGAAGTGAAGCGCTGCGGCTTCACTGCCCGGTTCCCTCAGGCGCATGCGCGAGTCGCGCCGTGCCCGCCAATTGGCTCCCGCTGTGTGCTTGGAGCCGAGTGTTCCCAGCACACAACGGGGGGGGGGTGACGGGATGTGACGGAATGCCCGTCTTTTGCCCGTGAATGCCGGGCCGGAAGTGGGTGCAAATACCTGTCTTTAGACAGGTATCTGCACCCCCCCTCCCCCTGAAAGGTGTCAAATGTGACACCGGAGGGGGGAGGGTTCCGATCAGCGGGACTCCACTTTAGGGTGGAGAACCGCTTTAACTATAAGCCAGAAAAAGCCGAACGCAAACGACGTTAAAAAATGCGCCGGGCCGAAGTACGTTCGTGGATCGCCATAACTAGCTAATTTGCATACTCAACGCGGATTTCGACGGGAACGCCACCTAGCGGCCGCAGAAAAAATTGCAGCTTAGATCCGACGGCGTACTAAGACGTACGCCTGTCGGATCGATCCCAGATGCCGTTGTATCTTGTTTTGTGGATACAAAACAAAGATACGACGCGGGAAATGTAAAATTACGCGTAATCCTTTTGTGGATCTGCCCCTAAGTCTTTCTCTAGTAGGATTTAAATCCTGGGCCATCTGAAAAATAGACTGGGGGGGGTTGGGAATAGGTTCAAAGGTCTCTTTAGTTGTTTGCAAACTTTAGAGTGACTCCAAACTCTTGTTTTAAAAATACAATCTACCCAAGCATATCTTAACACCTTTTGCTCTCAGCCTCCTTTATACTTTTTTTTTTTTTGTGCTGTGATCTGACTTCCTGTTTGGTGTAAATACATTTGGTCTCCTTTGTCCCACTGTATGTAGGAACATAGCCCTTTAATGCGCAAGATGGACTATGGATTATGGCATTTGAAGTGTGCATAGAGCAGTACACGTAAACACAATTAACGTGCACTGTTCATTTAAAAAAAAAAAGATGTGAGATAGAAAAAGGGGAGGTCCAGAATCTTACAGAGGATGTTATAAGGAGGCAGAAATACACAGTAAGGGCTTGTTTAGACTTGCTGTTTAGGGGGCAGCAAAACTAGTGCGTTTTCGTCCGAATGCATTTTCGTCCGAATTTCAGGTATTTTCGTTTAACAAACGATAACGAAAGCACAGAAAGCGAAAAATGAAAGATCCGACATAAACAAATGCTTTATTTTTGTTTTCGTTGAGGTCGAATGTGCCTAACCTTAACTCTATTAGTCCAATATTATTCTACATAAAGAGAAAAGATTCGACATATAGAGACATGATGAAGAGTCGACATAGAGAGAACAGATTTAAGATAGAGAGAAAAGATTCGACATAGAGAGACATGAAGATTCGACATAGAGAGACATGAAGAGTCAATTTTTTTTTTTTTTAAAGATTCTGTCGAATCTTTTTATTAATTTTTTCTTCTTAGAACATTCGACAGACACCATAAGCCTTCAATGACACATTCGACCTTAATTGTGCCTAACCTTAACTCTATTAGTCCAATTTTGGTTTTGAGCTTTTTAACGGAAGTGACCACTACATGTAATAAAGAAACAGGAATATTTTGCAAGCCCTGACGAAGCACATCAGTGCGAAACTAGTTGGCAAATCCGCATCTATTTTCCTTTAATTTCTTTTCTTGTTAATGATTCATGAAATTGTGGTCTCGATCATGTATATTTCATTATGTGAATAATTTTATGAAATTTTATATATATATAATTAAACTATTTTTGATACCGTCAAAAAACCTTTGTGTTTTGTGCGCCTACCTTTGATACTAAGAGCAACATACCTCACATTAAAAATCCCTATATTTGGAGAAGAACTTGTTTCTTCCTCCTTATAAATGCCAATCCTTTTAATCTACCCTTCTGATGGGATTGTGAGTGACTGTTGCTCAATAGGAAGTCATTCATTCACCTATATATCCTCTCTTTGTTTCTATTAGTCCAATATTATTCTACATAAAGAGAAAAGATTCGACATAGAGAGACATGAAGATTTGACATAGAGAGACATGAAGAAAACAAAATAAATAAAAACAAATTTCGTGAGTAACTAAATAAATATATTTTTCCGACGAAAATGAAATTACGAAACAAAATATTTCAGTGTGCACATGTCTATTGAGCACTAGGCAGTGAACAGGGATTTTTACATGCTGAGGCTATGATGCTTCCCACCCACAGCAAAGTTGACCCGACATGTGGTGCTCATCGGGCAGTAAACCTACCAAATGCTACACATTCAAGTAAATTGGGAAGTGCCGTAAACTCCCCCCAACTGCTTGTTCTTATTTATTGTTTATACAGTGGGGATTGAAAGTTTGGGCACCCCAGGTAAAAATTTGTATTAATGTGCATAACGAAGCCAAGGAAAGATGGCATCAAATTACGGATTAGACATTCTTATAATATGTCAAAAAAGTTAGATTTTAATTTCATCATTAACACTTTCAAAATTACAGAAAACAAAAAAATGGCGTCTGCAAAAGTTTGGGCACCCTGCAGAGTTAATATCTTGTACTGCCCCCTTTAGCAAGTATCACAGCTTGAAAAGCTTTTTGTAGCCAGCCACGAGTCTTTCAATTCTTGTTTGAGGTATCTTTGCCCATTCTTCCTTACAAAAGTCTTCCAGTTCTTTGAGATTTCTGGGCTGTCTGTCACGCACTGCTCTTTTAAGGTCTATCCATAGATTTTCAATTATGTTGAGGTCAGGAGATTGTGAAGGCCATGGCAAAACCTTCAGTTTAGGCCTCTTGATGTAATCCCCCATGGATTTTGAGGTGCGTTTAGGATCATTATCCATTTGTAGAAGCCATAATCTCTTCTCTCCTCTAACTTCAGCTTTTTCACAGATGGCATCAAGTTACCATCCCAAATTTGCTGAAATTTTATTGAATCCATTTTTCCTTCTACTCGTTAAATGTTCCCTGTGCCACTGGCTGCAATACAACCCCAAAGCATGATTGATCCACCCCCATGCTTAACAGTTGGACAGAAGTTATTTTCATTAAATTCTGTGCCCTTTCTTCTCCAGGGAATAGCCGCTCCAGATATGAACCCAAATGAACATCCACTGCTGCAGACAACTCAGGTGCAGGCAATGCACTTAGCAAAGCAGGAACAAAAATTGTCTCTGGACAGCCGCACTCTGAACAAATTGTAGCCTTTATTAATAGAAGGACAGCACTACAAGTCACAGCAAAGTAAAATAAAACCAAACCGCTGATGCGTTTCACACTGAAACTAGTGCTTAGTCAAATGTACCTTTGCTCATTCTGGCCAAAAAGTTCTATTTTAACCTCATCGGTCCACAGAACTTGTTTCCAAAATGCATCAGGCTTGTCTATATGTTCATTTGCAAAGTTCAAACGCTGATTTTTGTGGTGAGGACGTAGAAGAGGTTTTCTTCTGATGACTCTTCCATGAAGACCATATTTGTACAAGTATCTCTTTATAGTGGAATAATGTACCACAACTCCAGTGTCTGCCAGATCTTTCTGGAGGGATCGTGCAGTCAAACGTGGGTTTTGAATTGCTTTTCTCACAATCCTGCGAGCTGTTCTGTCTAATATTTTTCTTGGTCTTCCAGATCTTGCTTTAACTTCCACTGTTCCTGATGACTACCATTTCTTAATTACATTCCGAATAGAGGATATTGACATCTGAAAATGCTTTGCTATCTTCTTATAGCCTTCTCCAGCTTTGTGAGCGTCAACTATTTTCAGTTTCAGTTTTCTAGACAACTGTTTAGAAGAACCCATGGTGCTGATTGTTGGGGCAAGGTCAGATGAGTCTGGGCATTTAAAACCTTTGAGATTGACATGACCTGGTCTTCCCAGACGATGATTGAGAACAATCCATGACACTGGCAGGTCTCAGCTTTGCAAAGGGGGCCATTTTTATGTTTTCTGTCATTTCGAAAGTGTAAACGATGGAAATAAAATCTAACTTTTTTTGACATATTATAAGAATGTCTAATCTGTAATTTGAAATGTGATGCCTTTTGGAGATTTTTCCATCTTTCCTTGGCTTCCTTATGCACATTAATACAAATGTTTACTGTATATATATATATATATATATATATATATATATATATATATATATATATATATATATATATGTTCAGGATTTCCTAATATGAGAAAGCATAGTGAAACCAATCAGAATAAACATCTAACTGAAATATGGTTGGCTGTTATAGAATTCTACACTTTTCACATGCAGCTCTGGACTTTGTTTTTATTGAAGGCTATGTTCCTGATCCAAGAAGGGCGTCTGGACATTCTGTTAATTAGCTGAGATCTTTGATAGATGTGTCTGCTACAGTTTCAAGTAGCCCAAAGACAACAAGATTTTTTCCATCTTGCCAAAACTGGGTCAACCATTTAATGCTGATTTGTATCCAGGTTCTTTAACTTTAACTGAGATATCTATCTATCTATCTATCTATCTATCTATCTATCTATCTATCTATCTACATATCTAGTTTATATCAGTCTGCTTATACATAGTAGATACACAGAGACAAGCATCTTACAGAGTGTGAACTGTTTCTTTTCTGCACCTATTTTTTCAAGGGTACATATCAAGTAATTAGTAGCAGAGCAACAACATCTTGCCTTCTGCTATCTGGGAAATGTCTTATAACAACTCAGGCGGTAGTAAAAAAAAAAGCATGTGATACAATACCATAGACAGAGCCAAGTGGAATACATCAAAGAATGCCTTCATGCAGATGTTTCATGCAGAAGAAAATTAGGTCAGAGACCACTTCAATTTCAGCTTCTGCTAGCCTAGTTAGAGAGCTCCCGGTGAATTCCTAATGAGTAGCTTCTAGGGCACATTTTTTTCTCTCATCTAGTCACAAGCTGCCACAGACAGATGAGTTTCTACACAGTATTGGATCTTTTTCTCTTTATTTAAAAGCAGCTTCTCATAGTTTCAGCATTCCAGAATTCAATCAAGAGACTAGGCAAATGTAAAAAGAAACAAATAAAGCAGAATGAAAGTAAAGCAGCAACAGAAAACAATGTTAATCTAAATTTTTACACTGAAGAAAAGTGATGTGTCTACAATTATGTAGAACACGTTTGCAATTGCAGATTATTTTCTTAAGTTCATATACTCTAGAACTATTATGGTTGATAGATTCTACAAAACTATTATGTTACATTTTTTAGACATGAAATAATTGAAGCTATGACAACCAAAAATGAAAACCATAAAGTGCTACCATAAAGGTTAATCAAGGGGAAAAATGGATTTGAAATCATACAAATACACTTACATGTAGTATAGTGGTCTGCTTTTGTTTTTTTCAGTCATTAAACGTATGCTTGGGAGTGCTGATCTTCAACAAATTTCTTGCAGCATTTGGCATTTGAAAAGGACTTAACAGGTTGCCATTTTTTCAGAAAGTATCAAACTCTATTACTGGTCTGATGCCAAATGGTTGGGTCTTGCCCACTTGGACCTTTACAGGCCATCTTATTCAAGGTTGTTCCAATTTTAGGGGCCCTGATCTCCAATCTAGCATTCCTCAAATGAACTGGGGTTTGATGAAATCCTGAAGGGAAATCTCAAGAAGCTGTCTCAATGGACTGCAAGTACATTTTACATGGTATTAAACATTGAAGTGGCTTCTTTTTTCTCCTCTTGTCTGAGATTTTCCTTCAGTATTTTTTAATAAAGTCCAGTAGAGATTTCTGCTATATTATTTTCAGACCTAAAGAAGAAGGATTTTCGGGTCACTAAAATTCATTAGATACCACATGTCTTCCTATTATCAAATTATTATTGGACATTAATTATCATGTTACATGTAATGTTATTGTTTTATTCATTTGTATTCAAATTCTAATGCTGGCTGCTGCTGTTATGTTCATCTAGGTGATAGGGCTACTGTAAAAGGATCTCAGCTAGAGGGAGATTTTTTTAATAAAGTATCATGGACTCCTAAGACAAATGTTTGACACTCTGGGCCAGATTCACAGAAAAAGTACGCCGGAGTATCTGCTGATACTCCGGCGTACTTTCAAATTTGCCGTGTCGTATCTTTATTTGTCATTCACAAACAAAGATACGACGGCTTTTGGCTAAGATCTGACAGGCGTACGGCTTCGTACGCCTTCGGATCTTAGGTGTAATTCTTCGGCGGCCGCTGGGTGGAGTTTGCGTCGTTTTCCAGCGTCGGGTATGCAAATGAGCTGATTACGGCGATCCACGAAGGTACGCGCGTTCGTCGCATTCTCTTACGTCGGTTTTTCGCGTCGTAAAGTTAAGAGTGCTATTTACATGGGGTAAAATTACTCCTCCATGTTAAAGTATGGCCGTCGTTCCCGCGTCGAATTTTAACTTTTTTTTTGCGTAAGACGTCCGGGAATACGAAATTACGTTACGCACGTCGCTGTTCAAAAAACACATCGAGGCACCGTAATTTTGCGCAAAGCACGGCGGGAAAATTCCGAACGGAGCATGCGCAGAACGTTCGGCGCGGGAGCGCGCCTAATTTAAATGGTACACGCCCCATTTGAATTAGGCAGGCTTGCGTCGGACGGCTTTACGTTACACCGCCGTAAGTTTACACGCAAGTGCTTGGTGAATCAGGCACTTGCGCTGAAAACTTGCGGCGGTGTAACGTAAAGACGATACGTTACGCCGCTGCAGATCTCTGAGAATCTGGCCCTTTGTTTTTAGTTTTTCATGAATTACTCCAAAATACCAGTCTATTTTATTCCCTACACATTTCTCATAAGCATTAAGGAAATATTTCTTATTCATTTAATGCAAATGGAAATTATTAGTTATATATATAAACATATATGTGGAATTAAACAATTTTAAACAAAAGATGTATAAACAGGAAAAATAGTGGCGCTTAAACAATGCAGTATACAGCAAAAACTGTAAATGATAACAATGTTTAATGTATAAAACCAGGATATTAAAAAATATCACCCAGTGACATGTGATAAATCAATAGTCCATAAAGCAAAAAAAAAAAAATTGTGAACTATTTCAATGCTTAATCTTGTTAAATCTTCCACCACACCAACTTGCAAGTGATTCCGCTCCCTTTGAAATCACACTCACCAACTTGCAATGCCTCCCACTTTCGTGTTTGGCTCAGATGCCTTAAACCTCACAATGGGTTTAAAAACGATCCCATGAGGAAGTTAATATAACAAAATATGTCGGGGGCGTGGCTGTACGGCAATCATCCATACTGATGTGTGACGCCTGAGCCGGTAGCAGGACACTGACATCGTGATTTGGAGCTTTAGCTAATATCGAGCGCACACTTCAGGTCGGCCGTGACTGTAGTGCACCGCTGTACCAATATTTGCAAGTTTTGCTGTGGTTTTCACGGATTGCTGGTTTGAATTATTTTAAATGTGAGTGCAAAGATTGAAGCTTGTTGTGTGATTTTAATAAACTGGTTGAAACAATATCAAGCTATTGGAGTACTCTTTTCATTTCACATGTGGAGAGATCCTGTGTAAAGCACGGTTGAATATTGGATGATCGTTTTTAACCCATTGTGAGGTTTAAAAGGCATCTGAGCCAAACACGAAAGTGGGAGGCATTGCAAGTTGGTGAGTGTGATTTCAAAGGGAGAGGAGTCACTTGCACGTTGGTGTGGTGGAAGATTTAAGAAGATTAAGTATTGAAATACTTCACAAAAGTTTTTTTTGCTTTATGGACTATTGATTTATCACATGTCACTGGGTGATATTTTTTTAATATCCACGTTTTATACCTTAATCATTTACAGTTTTTGCTGTATAATGCATTGTTTAAGCACCACTATTTTTCCTGTTTATACATCTTTTGTTTAAAAAGGTTTAATTCCACATATATGCTTTATTTTCACTAAGTGGCGCTTTTTTTTCACTGTTTTTATTTTTCATAGGTGCAGTGGTGGTATAGGGTATCAGGGGCGGTCACATATCTATTACCAACAGTTTATATATTATATATATATATATATTTTGACTTGTTTCTGCTTTTTTATATTTTTTCTCATGGGAGATCGTGCTCTTCCCTCTACACTTGGTTGACCAACCTGTATCTATTACGAGTCCTGAGGTCCGCCACGGCTTTTTCTACTAAGGGGGTGGCGGGTGGAGGGAGTCGAGGAGTCTTTTCCCAGTCTGGTGACATGCAACAACCCCCCTGATGGCGACGGTAACTGTATTATCGTGGAATGTTAGGGGTCTGCAAGACCCGTTGAAGAGGACTATGGTCTCGTCCCTGATGAGAAAACAGCTCCCTGCCATTTGTGCCCTTCAGGAGACTCATTTGACCCCTGACTCTGTTTCCTGTATGGGATATCGGTGGGTGGGTAAGGCGTATCACTCCACTCACACCTCGTATTCCAGGGGTGTGAGTGTACTGGTACATAGCTCACTGGATTATGAGGAATTGCATGCTGATATAGATGATGATGGGCGATATGTTTTTCTTTTATGCAAGCTGTTTGCCTTTAAATGTATTCTTGCTTTTGTATATGTGCCTCCCCCTTACAATAACCAGGTACTGAGGGCTCTGGTTCAGTTCCAGGTGAGGTTCCCGGAGGTGCCACTGTTTGCCTTCGGGGACTTCAACTGCTACATGGACCCCCTGGTGGATAAGCATCCGCCGGGAGGGGATGGGAGAGGGACGAGACGGACGGCTCTTAGAAAGTTGGCGGAGGAGGTGGGCTGGAGAGACCCTTGGAGGGCTAGACACCCGGGGGACAAACAATTCTCATGTTTTTCTAAAAGTTATTCGTCCCTGTCTAGGATTGATTTGTGCCTGTGCTCACATGCTGCAGAGAAATACATCTCAGAGATGACTTATGGGGTACGAAGTGTTTCTGATCATTCCCCGCTGATAGTGTCCTTGGAGGTGCGTCCCCCTTCTGCGGTGGCCAAGGCCCCGTGGAAGATGAACGCCTTCTGGCTGAGCCTTTTCCCATCACACGACCACATTGAGGCCAGCATTGAGGAGTACTGGCGTCTGCATACTGACACGGATAATATAGCGGTCACTTGGGAGGCCTTCAAGGCTGTCCTGAGGGGCTTGTTTATTAAGGAGATCCAGGCTATTAAGGGGAGGACGAATGCACACAGGGAGGGGATAGAGCGGATGGCGGAGAACTTAGAGGCCACATTCATTGCAGATCCTTCGGACTCAAATAGGGAGGCGTGGCTCTCGGCGCAGGACGCTCTGTACCGGGTCACGACTTCGGGGGCAGAGAGGAAACGATTTTTTCAAAAGGCGGCTTTTTATGAGGAGGGTGAACACACTGGTCGCATGCTGGCCACCATTGCCCACGCCCAACAGTTGTCTCCCTCCATAGGTGCGCTACGCGCCTCTGGGGGGGGGGTGGCGAACTCCCCTGACCAGGTTCTTGCTGAACTGGTCGGGTTCTACTCGTCCCTTTATGGGTCCAGGAGCACGTACTCCCTGGATTCGCTGAGGGAATATTTAGACCCAGTCCAATTGCCACAACTATCTGTCTCCAATAGGGAGATGTTGGAGGCACCCCTGACCCTGGGAGAATTACAGCTGGCGACCAACCTGTTCCCAAATTCGAAGGCACCTGGAGACGATGGTCTCCCTGTGGAGATATACAAACAGTACGGGGAACTGATGCTTCCACATCTCTTGAAGGTGTTCAATGCCGCAAGGGAGGTGGGCACTCTCCCCACGTCCATGACCAGAGCAAACATTGTCCTGATCCTAAAGCCCAACAAGGACCCGCTTGACCCAGGATCCTACAGACCAATTTCCCTGTTGCAGAATGATGTAAAGATTCTCGCCAAGGTCCTGGCGGTCAGGTTGAATGGTGCCATATCCACTATTATTCACTCTGACCAGTCAGGGTTTATGCCGCAGAAATCGACGGCTATAAACTTGAGGAGACTCTTTCTCAATATGCAATCCCAGGCGGATAATATGGGGGACAGAGCTTTGCTGTCTCTCGACGCACACAAGGCGTTTGATAGCATCGAATGGGAATATCTTTGGGCGGTGATACGAAAATTTGGGTTTGGAGAGGGATTCATTTCTTGGGTCCAACTCCTGTACTCATCCCCGGTGGCGGCGATAAGGGAGGGTGGCAGGGTGTCGCGCACTTTCGACCTGCACAGGGGCACGAGACAGGGGTGCCCATTGTCGCCCCTCCTCTTTGCCCTAGCCACTGAGCCTCTCGCGGTCATGATACGGACGGATCCATTAATTCATGGATTCCATTTTGGGGACCTACACGAGAAAATTATGTTATACGCCGACGATACCATGCTGCTTCTTGGGGACACGACCGGGTCATTGACGGAGGCCATGGAGGTGGTCCGGAGGTTTGGCGTATATTCGGGCCTGACCATTAATTGGACTAAGTCCTCTTTGCTGCTGCTTGATCGACGGCCTCTCCTGCCCATACATACTATTCAAGACATCCCGGTCTCCGAATCTTTTCGGTACCTCGGTGTCCAGGTTACCGCATGCCCACTAGACTATGTCAGACTCAACCTCACCCCCTTGCTTAATCGCTGTAGGGACAGGGTCAAGGTGTGGAGCAAACTTAAATTGTCACCGGTGGGGAGGGTGAACTTGATAAAGATGATCCTTATGCCACAATTACTATACATATTGCACAATTCCCCGATGGTCATCCCTCTCAAAAAGTTCAGAATTATTAATTCTATTTTCCGCTCTTTAATCTGGCTAGCAAAACCCCCCAGGGTTAAACTTGAACAACTGCAATGTCCAAAAGAGGCCGGTGGATTGGCATTGCCCAATCCCTGGCTTTACTATTTGGCCTCCCAGGCGCAGCATATTGCGAGGGTGGTTGGCTCTCAACAGGACCTCCAGCTGAATCTGAGGGACTCATCGGTTCCACTGCTCAGATTCACGACCGGGGGGGAAGTGATAGAAGGACTAGAGGCCCTGAGATACGCGAAATCCAACAAACGGTTTCCCACATATGCACTCATGCAGAAAGTCTGGAACAAGGTCAGGATGATGCAGGGTGTGACTGGGTACACTAAATATAGCCCCGTATGGGACAACTTACACTACCGTGGGATAGCGAAAATACCGTATGGTTCAAGGTGGAAACAACATGGCATATCCCTCATGACACACATTGTAAGGGCAGGACGACTGAGACCTTTTGCTGAGCTCAGGGCTGACTTTCAACTCCCGACTTCCATGCATTTTTACTACCTACAACTCATGCCGCGTACACACCATCACTTTATGTGATGAAAAAAAATGACGTTTTTAAAAACGTCACTTTAATTGACTGTGTGTGGGGGAAAACGTCGTTTTATGTCTTCTAAAAAACGACCAAAAAAAATTGAAGCATGCTTCAATTTTATGTGTCGTTTTTCAAAAGTGCACTTTTTACTTCACAGAAATTGACCGTGTGTAGCAAAAAACGTCGTTTTCTAAGACGTTTTTTCATCCACGCATGCCCAGAAGCTACTTATGAAGCAAGCTTCAATGGTAAAACGTGGTGGAACGTAACCTCACTTTGCAAGATCATTGTGAGAAAAACGATGGTGTGTAGGCAACTTCGTCTTTGAAAATTGAAGTTTCAAAAACGTCATTTTTTACTTCACAGAAAGTGTCGTTTTTTTTCATCACATAAAGTGATGGTGTGTACGCGGCATCAAACATGCATATGAAGCCCAACGGGAGGATGACATATGGGTCATGAATGTGGCACCGGTCTTTAATTACCTATCGGATGTGTCCTCCTACAAGGGATTTATATCCAGCTGCTATGCTATGCTGCTCAACCTTTTTTTACCAGGTGCCCCTCACAAGGCGGTGGCGAGGTGGGAACAGGATGTAGGAGCGTTTGAGGATGAGCAGTGGGAAGAGGCCTTGCAGGCGGTTCCCGCTTGCTCCCTAAACGTGGCACAGAGACTTTCACAGCTGTACATACTCCTACGGGTTCATTACACGCCGGCCAGGCTGGCGAGGATGGGACTGGGGGTAGACCCCTGCTGTACTAGATGCTGTAGAGACCATGGAGATCTCATTCACCTCCTGTGGTGGTGCCCGAAGCTCCATCTGTATTGGGCAGGGGTGGTGGATACGATTAACAGGGCCTTCCAGGCTCAGGTTCCTTTGGAGCCCAAGGTGTGTCTCCTGGGGATCACGGAGGGTCTCCTGGCAGAGGATATACCCAGGCAGGCTATAGGTAGAGCTCTGTTTCAGGCCCGCTTGTTAATACTGAGACACTGGAAGGACACTGAACCACCGACAGTGCAGGAATGGGTTAAACAAATGGGAGTCACTCTGAGGTTGGAGAAGGTGGTGTATCAGAGACGGGGGACTAGCGGCAAATATGAGAAGTTATGGGCCCAGTGGCTCGACACTCCTGGACTTGCCCCAATAGATTTGGTATACGACAGGTTATTTTAGAACCCTTTTCAGCCGGGTTGGGAGCAACCTTATAAGCCCCGCAGGGGGAGGAGACGGGATTTGTTGCAGGGAATTTTACCATGATGCAGAGTTTTGAATGTAGTACAAAGTTTTGTTTTATGTGTACTCTCCCATGTGATTTTCAATGTGAATATGCTCTGGAGACTGTAAACTGTTTTTTTTTTTTATATATATATATATGCTCAATAAAAACATTTGTTTGAGAAAAAAAAAAAATAAAAAAAAAAAAAAAAATAATATATATATATATATATATATATATATATATATATATATATATATATATATATATATATATATATATTGTAATGTTGGGGTTATTTAGCATCTGGGTAGAGCATACCAATGAGCAGCAGAGTCCACGCCAGTTGTGCTTTTTAAGGGTTTGTTGACCCACTTTTATTAAAAGAAAGAAAAACGTCCATCCAGAATTTCCCACGCAGGGGGTTTCAAGTTTCTACAGCAATAAAGAAATGGTCAAACGAAAATGCCAAGCCATCTGTCTCTCTTCAGAAATACAGCCCCCTAGGCTTACACTTCAGCCCTCTTGGCCACGTACCAAAGTACCTGTACAAATCACTGTACCTTCTCTCAGCTTCTGTGCTGCTCAGCCCACAGCTTTGGGTCCTCTGTCTATACCATGCAGACATGCATACTTCTCCCTTGCTTGCCTGGACTCCTCGGGAGGGTGGAGTCCAGAACACTGGTCTTGATTCTACTATAAGCCCAGGAACCACCTGTTCAATATACCAGCCAGACTCCTGGCTGTTTCCAAAACCCGGTCCCAGGATTGGAGATTCCTGCCTATTTGAGAGTCCTGGGCGACCATTACCAGGACAGGGAACTGTACTATCACATACCCCCCCCCCCTTTGTTTCGATCCAGAGGGAGGAACACCAGCACCCATCATCATGGTTGGGACACCTCTGTGCTGGCTGTCAGCCACATAGGCCCAACCTTTTTTCCATGTGCGCTTCCAGGTACATCCCACCCTGGATCTTAACCAGCTATATTTCCCTACACTCAGCCTTCTCCCTCTTCTTTTGGGGTTCCATAAGCACTTCCTCTTTTGAAATTTAAGCAGGGCACCCCTGGTCTTTCTACCAACCCTTCTGCCTCCACGCTTCAGTTTCCCAGGTTTCCCAATACCTTTGGACACCACACTGTCATGTACCTTTAACACATTATTTGGTTCATCATTGATATACATATTCAAACCAACTTTACACCTCTCAATGTTGCAAAAGTCACCAATGCCTTTTTTTTCAGTATTTGCTAGGGCAGAGTCTGCAGAGGGCACACATACCAGAGGGTTGCCATCACCCACGGGAACCTCAGAGGACGTCACCTCCCCGGGGTTCACCCTCTCTGCAGGCAGCTGTCTTACCACTTGACCTGTTCTGATGCCATCTGTATTTTTATCCACCTAAAGAGACAAGCTCTCGTCTGATCCACATACAATTTTTACTGCACTTCTTATCCGTTTGTCACCTAAACCAAACATTGGACTGGGGACCCCAGTCACTTTAACCACCTTCGGTTGGGCCCCAGTTAGGATTTCTGCTGCTTTCTGGTCCACACTTGACCCTCCCATCTCATGTGATAGTACCACTGGTACAGTATACACGCCCTTCACCGACAACTGACCAGTACTATCTTGAACCATAGCGGCAGAAATGCCTTCTACCTGGCTGTTAGGTGGTGAAACCTCAGACACTTTCTTTTCGCCAAAGCCTCTCCCATAAACCTCTTGTACAGGAAGTAACCCATCAGCATACCTAGAGGCGACTTTTAACACTAGTAATACAGTCATAAATAAACCATTTTTGTCTTGTCTTCCTTTGTGCTGTACCACCTGCTACTCAGGGGTCCACCTAATGGTACTCCGCAGTACCAGACTGTCTGACTGTGGTGGAGACACCCCAGTATAGACTGACTGTACATCCCAAAGTGTAAGCATCTCCTTTAACACTTTTGTTAGAAACCATACCCTTGGCTTCGGATTGAAGTCCTTCCTGGGGACTTTCCTGACACTGGGAATGCAGACAGACTCACTTGCTGAGACGCGAGAGGTTGCAAGGTTTAATGAAATCTTCTCCCAGCTGGAGATGACCACAGCCTGGTGCTCTACCAGAGCGCTGCCAGGTGCTTGACTCACACTCAACTTCTCAGGTTCAGCACCAATGAACTGCTTCACATTACCATTGACAACATCACTTTGACACGCCACGTCAGCATCATTTTTGTAGGTTGCGGACAAAGTGTCTGCTGTGTGCTCGCCCTTATATGGTCCATATTTCTCACAAGGGTTAACCCCTGCAGCAGCCACCGCGCCCTCTGGTATAAGCTGTTCTGCCATCCCTCCTGCTGGCACAGCAGAAACTTTGTCCACCTTACTTTTATGCATGAAAGCCTCATCTATCAGGGACATTAGATTTTTACCCCAACTATCCCAATCTGTTGTAGCTGTGCTCCATTCATCGGCGCTCCTTAGCCCTGATCCATCCGCCCAAGGACACACATTAGAACAGTTGGGTTTAGTTGCAGATTCATTACCCAAATTACTAATCATGGCAGACTTCGGTAACACATGTTCTAGCACCACAGGTTGCAATACACCACAACCACCACCACCTTGCTCGGGTGGCGCTTCATAAGCCTCACACACCTTTGCATTTTTCACATGTTGTTTTAACCCACCATTTACCTGCACATTTTTAGTACTAGCAGCTTGCACTAACACATTACCATTACACGGTACAGTTCCATTCTGTCCCACCAGAGTGACATACCAGTTGTCCATGGCAACCTCCGACTTCAATACATGAAGTTCCCTGGAGATTTCTGGGGACAACTGTGCGGTCTTACCATCAGTTGCTACAGGCAACAGCCCATTTGTGACAACAGCTTTTGCTCTGAAAGAACCTGGGATTTTCCCAACAGCAGCAAACTTTTCATTAACAATAACACTTATAGCATTTTTAGTTTTTGCAGGCTGTCCTAGCCCACTGCCTACTTGAGACTGGCAGACATTAGACACAACACTTTTAGTCATCAATACAGGTTCTGTTTGGACTTTAACCCCTGCATTCCCACTTTGTAGGGAGAAGTAATCTTCAAGCACACATTTAGTGGCCCCACTAACTGGGGTCACTCTCACATCATCATGGACAGTCTCGTAACCAGTTCTTTTATACCTGCAATCAGCAGTCCCAAACATCATTTCATTAAAGACAGTCTTACCCACCGCAGTAGTTGGGGTCACCATCTTCATTTGAGTATGTTGTCTTAAACAGTCCTCAGCCGCACATTTACTGGCCAACTCCCCCTGGTGGCCACGGGATGAAATCGCACCCCCTGCAGACACAACAGAAAACTCCTCCTTGTTGCCAGGGGTGACAGCAAATATATTTTCACAGGAAACTGGCTCAGCATTATTACCTCCAGGTGCA
This sequence comes from Rana temporaria, assembly GCF_905171775.1. Classification (NCBI taxonomy): domain Eukaryota; kingdom Metazoa; phylum Chordata; class Amphibia; order Anura; family Ranidae; genus Rana; species Rana temporaria. The sequence continues at coordinate 315,909,391 of NC_053489.1, forward strand.
CCCCAGAATCTAGGGCAAGACAACATTTCGTGCCCCAGCTGGCCACATTCCATACATGGAACAGGACAACTTTTCTCCAGTGCGTTTCTCTCCTGATGATTCCCAGCTGGCAAGAACGCACATGGCTCTTTGTGGGGACGTTGAGGCAAATCTCTCCTGCAGCTCCTCTCTCCAGGCACAACTTCCACTCTTGTTGTCATGGGAGATCGCACTCTCCCTGCAGAGCTTTGCTGGTTCTCTCCAACATGCTGTATTGGCTCCTCCGGAAGCCACTTGCCACGACCCTTGCAGGCAAGCACACCCCATGGTCCACAGACAGCCCGACTGGCCTCCTCTGTGTTGCTATGGGCAACCACTCTCCATCCTGGCTTTTGGTCAGCCTCTCTTTTGCCACATAACATAGGCTTTGCAGACCTTTGTTTTGCTAGGTAGCTTTGCATTGGAGCCAGGGACAAAGGGCACTTGGAGACTGCATGCCCCCACTCGCTGCACCGCAAACAGCGCACTTTGTTTCCTGTCTTGTCAGGGTTTCCCACACTGCATCTTCTGGACCCTGTCTCAAGCTGTGTCACTTTCACAATTTTCACAACAGCTGCTGGTTTAACTGCAGCAGCGTTGCCAGGGGCAACAACATCCCTCTCCCAGGCATGGACATTTGGCAGATCTCTCTTTTTATCAAAGGTTGGCTTCGCTTCCACTTTAGCTTGGTCCAATCCTGCCAGGTGTCGCTTGCACCAATCCACTGCAGATTCAAACGCTGGTGGACGCTCCACATTAGCCATCTGTGCACTCATTGCACCAGGGTTGCTAAGGACAACAGCAGCCCTCTTTTCCCTTGGAAAACTCTGTTCGGGTATGTATGGGGTTCGATCAGGCGGTAACAACCCCTCCAGCCTCAGAGCTCCATCTATCATCTCAGCCATCCTTGCTTCTTTTAGGCGTCTTGATCGCCCCATACTCACAATCACTCAGAAAAAAAAATTGCACAGTTCAGCAACAAATTAGAGCACTGTCTCTTTAAGGCTAGTTACCTTTCTCTTGCAGGTTCTCCTCACCTGCACACACACAGATTATGCAGTTTCTGGCAATAGCTCACTGGTATTTGCAAGGATCTTCAGTCCATGCCCGCATTCGAGCACCAATTGTAATGTTGGGGTTATTTAGCATCTGGGTAGAGCATACCAGTGAGCAGCAGAGTCCACGCCAGTTGTGCTTTTTAAGGGTTTGTTGACCCACTTTTATTAAAAGAAAGAAAAACGTCCATCCAGAATTTCCCACGCAGCGGGTTTCAAGTTTCTACAGCAATAAAGAAATGGTCAAACGAAAATGCCAAGCCATCTGTCTCTCTTCAGAAATACAGCCCCCTAGGCTTACACTTCAGCCCTCTTGGCCACGTACAAAAGTACCTGTACAAATCACTGTACCTTCTCTCAGCTTCTGTGCTGCTCAGCCCACAGCTTTGGGTCCTCTGTCTATACCATGCAGACATGCATACTTCTCCCTTGCTTGCCTGGACTCCTCGGGAGGGTGGAGTCCAGAACACTGGTCTTGATTCTACTATAAGCCCAGGAACCACCTGTTCAATCAACCAGCCAGACTCCTGGCTGTTTCCAAAACCCGGTCCCAGGATTGGAGATTCTTGCCTATTTGAGAGTCCTGGGCGACCATTACCAGGACAGGGAACTGTACTATCACAATATATATATATATATATATATATATATATATATATATATATATATATATATATATATATATATATACAATAAATACGAATAAGAATACATTTGATTTATATATTCTACACCAGGGGTAGTGAATTCAAATTCAAGTCCCCATCACAACAGGTGTTCCCCTTCATATGAGGTGTCCCCATCAGAGTGTCCCTTTACATCAAGTGTCCCCATCACAGGGCCACCATACATTGGGTATTCCCGTCAAAGTGCCCCCTTACATCAGTTGTCCCCATCACAGTGCTCCTTTACATCAGGTGCCCCCATCACAGTGCTCCCTTACATGAGGTGTCCCCATCACAGTGCCACCATACATCAGGTATTCCTGTCAGAGTGCCCCCACTAGCATATTATGTGCCCATCAGAGTGCCCTCTTAACATAAAATGTGCCCACCAGCATCCCCCTTATTTTATGTTAAGGTTCACTCTGATGGGCACATTTTATGTTAAGGGATACTCTGATGGGCACAAAAAATCTGTGTAAACTTTAACATAAAATATGCCCATCAGAATGCCCCTTATTTAATGTTAAGGGGTACACTGATGGGCATATTTTATGTAAAGGGATACTCTGATGGGCACATTTTGTTGTGTCCATCAGAGTGAGCCTTAACATACAATGTGCTCATTAGTGTGCCTCTTAAGAGAAAATGTGGCCATCCGTGTGCCCCTGTAAATATTACATCCCACGTACCGTGATGGCAGGCAGGGAGCAGAAGCCAGCATAGGTAGCAAGTTGCAGGAGCAAGATCTGAGCTGGGAGTCTTGCTGAAGGGGCGGGGCGTGGCCAGCAAGGAGTGAGCCAGGAACAGAGATAACAAGCAGCAGTGGGCCGCAAGCCGGCAGCAGCAGGGGGTGGGGTGCACATGCAATGTCATTGGCTACAGGGACGCCCACAATCCCTGCAGCCAATGGCAGTGGAGCGGAGGTACTTTACACAAATGGATACACCCCAACAGATTTGTCAGAAAACCTTTACATTCTTTTGAGAATCAACATTTTCTATGGGAAACTATGCTACAAAATACTCCCACAAATGTGGGCCATTCATTGCAACCAAGATTTGTTAACTTGTACACACACATACACACCAATGAAAGACTTAGGAACAAAGATACATTTTAGACCCCTTTCACACTGGGGTGTTTTTCAGGTGCCTGAAAGAAGGTGCCTGAAAGAAGCCTCATCTGCAAACCCAATATGAAAGCCTGAGTGCTTTTAGAGCCCTTTCACACTGCCAGTGCCCAAAAAACATTGGTAAAGCTCCGCTAAGACCCCTTTCACACTAGGGTTTTTCAGGCGCTTTGGCATTAAAAAAGCACCTCAATGGTAAGGGGCGCTTTAGGAGCAGTGGGCCAAATCCACAGCCAGCGGCGGAAATTACGTTTTTCAAAACTTATGTCATTTAAGTTACGGCGCCCTAAGTTGGTCTCGTAAGTGCCGTATCCACAGCGCATTTGCGCACAAAATATCGCTTACGTAACTTAAATTAGTAAGGCGGGGTTATTGCAAGTGGGAAGGAAGTGGGCGTGCTTCATTGTAATGAGCCGTGACCCCATGCAAATGAAGGGTCCGCCGTACTGCGCATGCGCGCACGAATCTGCTTCTCACTGGGCATGTGCAGAACTTTGCTCGGCGCAATCAGTGAGATAGGTAAAAGGCCAAGCATACTTAGTTTGAGGATCGCCCTGTGTGTAAATAGCCCCAGTCAAACACACTTCCCTTGCAAAAGTATTTCCCTGTGTTCCCTTCCTAGAGCAAGTTGCTTCTGCTCTGAACATTTGTCAGTGTTTGTTGGTGAGTTGTGTGTGATAGAGAAGTTTTGGAGGAGTATTAGATAGTAGTTTTTGTTTGTTTCTGATAAGTGTATTTTTTGTTTGATTGTTTCTGCTAAGTGTTTTTTTTTTCCCTGCTTGGATTTTGTGTTTGTTTTTTTTCTGCTTGGATTTTGTGTTTGTTTTTTGTGTGTTTTTTTTGACTTTGTAGTAGCTGTCTGCTTGTGTGTTTTGATTTTTGTTTGTTTGTTGTGTGTTTTGATTTTTGTTTGTTTGTTGTGTGTGAATTTTTGTTTGTTTGTCCTGTGAGTTTTCTTGTTGCTGAGTGGTGTCTGTGATGGCACCCAAGCACAGGAAGCTTAATTTTACCCATGTGGAGAAGCAAATCCTTGCCAGGTCCATCGTCCGATATGGGCGCTATTTACATGGGCCTGAGAGCCGGAACACCTCCCCGGCCCAAAGGAAGAAGATCTATCAAAAAATTACAGATCAGATAAATGCGGCGGGGGGGGGGGGGGAGACGAGGACCCCCGCTGGCATACAGAAAAAGATCAATGATCTGGGGAGCGTGGTCCGCAATAAGGTGGCCAAGCTCACTGCCCATAGGAGGGGCACTGGAGGAGGGGGACCATGCCCCATCCGGCTGACTGAGGAGGAATGGGCAGTGGCCCGGTGTTTCCAGCCATAGCAGGTGGTGGGCCTGCGTGGCTTTGACTCTGATGTTCCTGTGGGGCCATGTAAGTTTTTTGTTTTTCTATCTGGTGATTAGCATGTGTAGGTGGGGGAAGGGAAGATGTGCCAAGTGTGTGGATCCTCAAACATGTGATTGTTTGGTGTCCTCCACAGATGACCAGGAGATTGCTGGCCCATCAGGCCAGGAGGATGCTGGCCCATCAGCCCAGGAGGATGCTGGGCCATCAGGCCAGGCTGCTGCACCACCCCAAGGACTGGAGGCTGCTGAGGATTCCCCAGGGGAGGGGAGTGGCCAAACCTCCCCTCATGAGGAGGATGAGGGGGAGGAGGATGAGGGGAGGGGGAGGAGGATGAGGGGGAGGAAGAAGAAAACCTGCAGCTTGGCAGGGAAATCCTTCTGGCCTCTGAGCTAATGACATTTGAGGATACCCTTGAGGCTACCCCAGAGGCTACCCCAGAGGCTGGCAGCAGTCAGGCCACCATCATGGGTAGCCCCTCCCACTCCTCCCCCAACAGGCTGCAACCCACAAGGGTCACTCTCTCCCATCCTCCAGAGCCACAAGCCTCAGGGGCAGGCAGGATGGCGACCCAGGAGACCAGGGGGGTGTTTGAGCGTCTGCCGGCCAGTCTGCAGAAGGACAATGCCCGGCAGACCCGCAGTCTGGGTTAGATACAAAAAAAGTATTAACAAGATGGAGCACAGCCTGGGTGCAATGAGGGAGTCACTCGGTGATGTGGCCACAAACTCTTTGGGGGTCATCACCTGTTTGTGGGACCTGAAGACCGCCACAACAGGCGTGGCCCAGGAGGTGACTGCCCTGACCCAGGCTGTGCAGGACAATACCCGGGCTGTGCAGGACAATACCCGGGCTGGCCAGGCCAATACGGCTGCCATCACTGGCTGTCTGAACAGAATAGCAGTGGCCTTGGAGGGCAGGCCAGCAGGAGGACAGACACCAGGGGAGGCTCCTTCTTCCCCTGCTCACTCACCCCCCCATGAAGATACTCCCTCCACTGCTCACACCCTCCCGTGAAGATCCTCCAGTTGGCCGTGGCCGTGCCCGTACCCTTGGGCAGCCCAGACGGAGCACTCGCCGCAGGAATTAATTAGCAGGGGTACTTTTGATTTTTTTTTGTTTTATTTTATTATGATTTAGTTTATTATACTGTACTTATGATTTGGTTTATGTGTGTGAATGATGTGTGAATGTGGGGGGGGGGTGGCATTCCTGATAAAATAAGGGTGTCACCCTCAGTTTTGGTGGAGAAGGGATCCCCAGGACCAGGGAGAAGTGATCCCAGGTTCCTGAATGGTGTATGAATGCACAGTGACATAATTGGAGCCGTGGCGTGGCGTTACTGCTCCCAAGTACCAAAGGGGGGGGGTACTTGGATCTAATCCAATTCGATGTGCATGTGATGTGTCTGTGCTAGGGACAACAGTGGTGTGCATTCATGCATTCTCATTGTGATATAATTAATCTGCGTTTACTATGAATAAAAAACATTCTCAATGTGACATTATTCATGTGCGTTTACTGTGAAAACAAATATTATCATTGTGACATTATTCATGTGCGTTTACTGTGAAAAGAAACATTCTCATTGTGACATTATTCATGTGCGTTTACTGTTAAAAAATGCATTCTGCGAGGCGTCTCCTGGCTGCTGTGCCCTCAGCAGACCGGGTAGAGTGGGTTAGGGGGGGATTGCCTGGGTGGGGGGTCAGGTCAGCACGTATGTCAATCTGCAGTCCCCTTCTCATGGCAAAGTTGTGCAGCACGCAACATGCACCTATGATCTGGCACACAAAGTCTGGGGAATACAACAATGTACCCCCAGACTTATCCAGGCATCTGAAGCGGGACTTCAGCAGCCCAAATGTGCGCTCCACAACTGCCCGGGTGCGAATGTGAGCCTCGTTGTAGCGTTGCTCTCCTGGGGTTTGGGGGTTCCTGAATGGGGTCATCATATGTGGTCCCAGGGCATATCCAGAGTCACCTGTAAGGGAAAAGACATAAGGATGTTAGTCATGCATGTGCCCCTTGTGATGTCTGCATCATGGGGGGGGACATACCTGACACCCATGTCACTCACCAATAAGCCAGCTGTCTCCATACATGTTCTGTTCCAAATCTCTGGAGATTTTGGTCTGCCGGAATATATAGCTGTCATGGCAGGATCCAGGGAATTTTGCACAGACGTGCCAGATGAGGCCATGGGCATCCACGATTACCTGGACATTTATGGAATGCCAGTGCTTCAGATTCCGGAACAGGTGCTCTGTCTCATGGGGGGGCTGTAGTGCCACATGGGTACAATCAATGGCCCAGATGGTCCGTGGGAATCGGGCAATGTTGTAAAAGTCCGTCATGGTTTGCAATCGCTGGTCCTCCTGGGTGGGTTTTTGAAATTGATTGGCCATGCGTCTCAGTATTGCAGGGACTACTTGATGGACACACCTGCTCATGGAGGATTGTGCCATCCCAGACAGACCTCCACATGTGCGTTGGAAAGACCCAGTGGCAAGGAAATGGAGTGTTGCCATTACTTTGATGAGAGGTGGCAGGGCATGGGGTCGTTGGGTTGGAGTGGTGAGATCATCCTGCAGGATTCTGGTTAATTCCAGGATGGCTTCCCGGTTAAAACGGAAGTTGCCATAGACCTCAGAAGCAGGCATGCCAAAGAGATCTCGGTGTGGGAGGTATACCCTCTCCTGTGCCCTCCTCCTCCTCTGTGCCCTCCTCCTTCTTTGTGCCTCTAAAGTAGCGAGTGCTGCTAGGATCATGGATGGCCCGGGCATGTTGGCAGACAGTTTGAAGTCCAGCAAATATGTGTTCTCAGCTTTTCCTCAATGCTGTTGCTTCAGCAGACCTTTACACAGCATGTGTAAAATTAGGGCTGCTTTTATAACGTGTAAATTTGCGCAGGGAAACTAACAGGTGCGCACAGGGTGTAATCTACGGCGCACACACTTAATTATGTGGATCGCCCTATCTCCCTCATTTGCATCTTTGCCTATCAAAAACAGCGGCGTGACTAGCGTAATTTGCGTCCGAGGATGCGCCGGTGTAATCATTTTAGGTAGGACAGAAAATCCGGATTTTAATGCGTAACTCGTTTTGAGGATCGGGCGCAAAGATACGCGCAGAGTAAAATTAGAAATCTCGAGTTAAGTCGGCGCATCTGCTTTGTGGATTTGGCCCAGTGTATTCAATGCTCCTAAAGCGCTGAAATAAGCTGCTTGCAGGACTTTTTTTTTTTTTACGCCCTGCCAGCGCAGATTGCAGATAATATAAAAACTAGAGGGAATATTGGGGGAAAGGGAGGGGCAAGTAGTCGCTGATTTATAGGTTATCACTAGGAGTACCTATAGTTGATCATATACCCTGTTGGGTTTTGTTGCTGTAACCGACATACATAACTCTAAATTGGTAAGGAAAGGACTGGGAAAGGGAAATAGCCTAAGGGAAAGCTATTTGAAAAGAGGTTACCTATAGCAACAAATGATGATCTTCACCGAAATATGATACAACTTGAATTTATTCTAGTATCAAAATGGTATATAAAAAGTGCAGTTATTTGGAACATGAATTATCATGGACATAAATAACAAATGGGACTCACTTGTTACAAAACATAAACACAAACAAGACACCAGTCCGGACGAGAATGGTTCAGCCACAGGTTATATGCACTCCATCCAATATGGTTCATAAAGTATTTAGCAAAATGTATTAAAAGAAGGAATAATGTATGGATCAAATAAATTGATTTGATAACACCTTCTTTAGCTAGGCCAATGGGTGCTTTTACTAGTGGCTGGACCCGGTGTGTGAGGGAGAGAAAGGAGAGAAACGAAGGGCTGTCTAAGTTTGGCCAAAAATTATATATTTTGGATATCCTTATTAGTTGGTATGGAAGTAGGAACCATTGGCATACACTGGTTAAGTATTGTTATTAATTAGTAATCCTGAAAGCAATATAATAAGTTGGAGTTAGCCAGGAAATTCAATAAAAGTTTGTAAGCATTGCATGGAGACTATCCTGACTATGAATATCCTATTAAGTCCGTGGGTATCCTGTAATCAAAAATAGCTCTGGCTCATCAGCATTAATTTGCTTGTGCATAGACAGTCCTGTCACCAGTGTGGATAAAGCAGTACTAGTAGCCAGGGGTACTGGTACTAAAGTGCAGAGTACCTGATTGGTACTGGCATCCGGTAGCATTTAACAATTGAAAAGATGTTAATACATTACCACCATGCTGCCATTCTCATACTTGTCAGTCCATTACTTTGGCCAAAAACGCTTACTGATAGGAAGGAATGTAGACTGGCCGGTCAGCTGGATGGAGGGGTTAATGCAGTATATCGCGATTGGCGAGCAATCCCAGTAATTTGATCAGCTGCTTAGTATTTGCCAATAGGTAGAGTAACGTTATGGTGTGGTCCTGATCCTGGTAATGGTAGAGCGGCGATGGTCAGTGTGTTCATAGGACTCGTAGCTCCCTTTGCTGCATCCTGCTCATCTCACTCACGGGGAACGTCACGTGACTAGCGCAGGGTGATGACGTCAATGCGTTTCGCTGTGCTTAGTGGCGTGGCTTCATCTCAGATGTTAACCCGTCACCAGTGACTGCACCTATTTTTATACAGTAATCAACTGGTGATTATCACCTTGGGAGGAGTGAAAGGTCAAGGAACATATCTAGTCCCGTTGTAAGAGGTATAGCAAGTGGTCCATTAAGACAAGTCTCAATATCATTGCCGCTCCATATTTGGGGGCAGGCAGTCGCCATACATAAAGGCAATGTCTATCCCCATATCGACCCGGCATTACACACGACCTAGCCGATTTTAGTGATATGTTATTCCAGAGGGTAACATGTTATGAGTATACAAACACATAAGGAAAAGAGGGGGAAATAAAGGAAGAAAGAAAAATGATATGATAAGGGAGTGGAGACACACAACAAGGGAAACATGCTTATCGCCATCGTTGCCTATGGCAGTAAAGATGGGGACTTAGATTAGGGGGTCATGTGAAATGGTACAGAAAATCAAAACCGTAACAGATCCACATGTTTATCGAACTCACATTAATTGAAGTCCATTAGATCAATTAAAGAGATTAGATAAGGTGTGCATCAGTATTTTTGACAAAGGAAAAGGGGAATATATATATATATATATATATATATATATATATATATATATAGGAGAAGGGGGAAGGGGAGAGGAGGAAGATAAATCTCGATATTGTGTGTATACTTATACACACAGAAGTACCAGCTAATTGGACCACAAGGAGGGGACATGTAGGGAATTTAATAAATCATCAATTAAATAGAGGGGATAAAAAGCAAGGATAACAAAGTATGCTATACATACAAAGTTATAGCTTAGCCATGTCAGGAGTCCAGGAAGACCTGTAAATTCAATTTAGTATTTAGGCGAATTGGCACTAGTGATTTTAAACGATAAACCCACCATTTCTCCTTCTGTAGGAGTATGCGATCATAGTCTCCTCTTCTATTTGGTAATTTTAGGGCATAAATGTCCTTAACAGTTAGTCCCTTGGAACTCCTGCCATGGCATTGGGCAAAGTGCTTTGCCATGGTTTTTCTGGTGTCTTTTCCTTGTCATTTATCTCCCTCAAGTGCTCACCAATGCATCTTTTTGTCTTGCCGACCTCGATTTTTGGACGCGGACAGGTGATTATGTAAATGACACAGGAAGAGGAACAATTTATTAGGTTCCTAATTTCAAACGAGCCATGTCCATGGGCATCTTAAAATGTTGATGTGCGATGCACATACAGGCATATCTGGCATTTGTTGCATGTAAACATGCCAAGAGTTCGCGGATAGTCAGAGAGCCATGTTGTTTCTGGCTCTCTGACAAATTCGGACTGAATTAATAAATCTCCAATGCTCTTGGCACACTGTGCAACAAGTTTAGGTGAATCACTGACTATCCGAGCCAGATCAGGTGTATTGGTCAGAATGCCCCAGTGTTTCTCCAAAACCAACCGGATGGAATCCCACTGTGACCCAAAAGGGGTGATGATCCGAATTGGTTCATTAGAAATTTGAGGGCACTTGTCGACCGATCTCTTTTTGGTTAGGAGGTCATGTCGATCTCTGATTGCTGCTCGTTTCTTAGCCTTCTTAATCTGGCCATGCGAGTATCCACGTTCGCGGAACCTCGCGTATAGCTCCTGGCTTTCCCATCTATAGTCGCTCATGTTTGAGCAGTTCCTCTTAATGCGTAGGAACTGTCCTACCGGAATTCCGTTTTTCAGCCATTGGGGATGATGACTTGTTGCGTAAAGTAAGGTATTCGCTGCTGTGTCCTTACGGTAAGTACAGGTACTGAGTTGGCCTTGATTCATAAGAATCTGTAGGTCAAGGAAGGGCAGTTTTTTGGTATCAAATGTATAGGTGAGACATAGATTTTGTTGGTTCTGATTGAGTTCCAACATAAATTGGTGCAGTGAATCAATTGTCCCCCTCCACAACATTAAAACGTCATTGATGTACCGCCACCATGTCAATACATGGCGGCGGTACATCTGGGACGTATATACGTCTTCTTCTTCCGAAATGCCAAGATGGAGGCAGGCGTATGCTGGTGCCCACACCGCCCCCATTGAAGTCCCCCTAATCTGATGGTAGAAAGTATTTAGAAATTGAAAAAAGTTATTATGCAATGCAAATTCCAGTAATTCAAGGATAAACTCGTTCTGTGAACCTGACATTGGGTAAGTGGAGTCCAAAATGTTTTTTACTGCGTGAATACCAACCAGGTGGGGTATTGACGTATATAATGATTCAACGTCGATACCCACTAGCAACACCTCATCTGGTTGCCCACAGTATTTTGATACTGAAAGAAATTCAAGTTGTATCATATTTCGGTGAAGATCATCATTTGTTGCTATAGGTAACCTCTTTTCAAATAGCTTTCCCTTAGGCTATTTCCCTTTCCCAGTCCTTTCCTTACCATTTTACAGATTGCAGTTGAGGCTTCCTTCAGGCTCTTTACAGGTGTTTTTTTTAACGCTAAGACCCCTTTCAGACTGGGGTGTTTTTCAGGCACTTTAGTGTGAAAGCACTCAGGCTTCACATTGGGATTGCAGATGCAGCTTCTTTCAGGCGCTTTACAGGTGCTTTTTTAACGCTAAAGTGCCTGAAAAACACCCCAGTGTGAAAGGGGTCTTAGACAACAAAATCCTAATTAACAAGAATTCAATTACAGGTGAGTCTATTCATTAAGCAGGTGTCCAGCAGACAGGTGATTATAAAAGGGCTTTACTTTACATGGAAGAGAAATTTCACAAGGTCTGAGAAAGAAAATATTTTTTTACACAAGAAAGGTGAAGAAGATCAGCAAAGATTTACATATAAGTCAGAATACTGTAGAAAAAGTGATACAAAAATGTAACAAAGATGGAATTGCAACCATCTCACAGAGACATCCAGGAGCATCTTCTGATGAGAAGGGATGAAGAAAATTGCCATGCAAGTCCATTGCAGTTAGCTAAAGAAGTAGAAAGCCAACTTGGGGTGATTTTTTTCCCATGACACGGCATGTATACGGCATACACTGCAGAGTAATGGCATGCATGGATGATGTCCACGAAGGAAGCCTATTCTAAAGCCCATGAACAAATAAGCCCGCAAAAAATTTGCCAGTGCCCAAGATGAAAAAGAAGAAGACTACTGGGACTCTGTACTCTGGATTGATGAGACCGAGATAAATGTTCTTGGAACTGATGGCTTCAAAACTGTATGGCATCAGAAAGGTAGGGGTACAAAGAAAAATGCACAGTGTCTACAGTGAAACATGGTGGTGGCAGTGTCCTTCTGTGAGGCTGCATGAGTACTGTTGGTGTCGGGGAGCTGCATTTCATTGACTGTATCACAAATTCACAGATCTACTGCTTTATATTGCAAATGAAGATGCTACCATCACTCCGTGCTTTTGGACGTCGTGCACTTTTCCAACATGACAATCATCCAAAACACACATTTAAGGCCACTGTTTTCTGAATAAAAACAGGGTGAAAGTGATCCAGTGGCCAAGTATGTCTCCTGGTCTGAACTCAGTCAAACACCTTTGGTGAATTCTAAAGAGACAAGTTGAGCATCATTCCCCATCCAGCATCGAGGCTCTTAACCTCCCTGGCGGTATGATTAATTCAGATTTTGGGTGCTGAAAGCGGTACCATTATTTTGCATGGAAATTTGGCGTTTTATATTGTAGGCCTGTATTTCTTAGAAATAACTCACTTAAATTTGAAAGACAAAATCATAAATTATAATATAATAAATAAATATAAATAATTATAACAGATAATATAATAATAATAAAAATTTATTTGATTTTAATTTATTATCACTGTTTTTTTTCTAAAACCACTTTTGACATAAAGGGACACTTTTTGGTTGCTATGGACAATCTCCAGTTTCCAGGCAGAAAGAACAGTTTTTATTATATAAAAGTGCATGCAGGACACTGGGCAAACCACTAGGGACAAAGGGGGTGTGTATTTTTTTCATACAGTACTGTAATCTATAATATTACAGTATACTGTATGTATTGTGTTTATTTACTTTTTTAAATTTGGAGCCGATCTCCACCTCCGTGCGTCGTAACGGCGTTCGGCGGCACTCGGCACTGTGAATCGAGTGAGGAGGATGCCGCTCGATCCGACAGCGGGGAGGCATCGCAGGATCCAGGGACAAGGTAAGTAACTTGTGCCTGTGGACACTGCAAGGCGATCCCGAGTCTGGCTCTGGGTTACCGCTTTTGGTCCTGAAATTCCACCCAGAGCCAGACTCGGGAATACTGCCAGGTGGGTTAAAGAGGTTGTTCTTAAAGAATGGAAAAAGATAGATGTTGCAATATGTCTCCAACTTGTTCATTCCATGCCTAGAAGACTTGGTGCTGTCCTTACAAATCATGGAGGTTATACAAAATACTAGATGTAGTAGTTTTTGTTTTGGGATGTATTGATGTTTGCATCAACTAATTTAAGTAAAACTGCAGATTTTGTAATCTAAGTTATATTATTAACCTTACTTTGCCAAAAGTTGGTAATTTGCCAAGCTGCAAATTACAAATTTGCAGTATGGCCAAACAATATTATAACATACATAATATTAATACATTTAATTAACTAGAATATTTTGGAATTATCACTTACACATATAAAAATACGTTAATTATCAAGTATGAATTTATTAGCTTGTGGATGTTGGCATTTCCTAGAATCCCATGATTCATTACTATATCATTATTCTATGATTCTCTACTCTATGGTTTGACCCAAACTTTGACCCTGGATGGGTCTTCTTAGAGCCTGGAAAACAAGAAGCAAGTCACAGTTTCGATTTTAAATCCTATTTTAACCAGGATAATAGGGAGTGAAATCGTTTTTAATAAAAAAATAATTAAAGACGTGTTTTTCTATCGTTTGCCTTGAAATAAAATGTCTTACAGGTTTCTCGGAGCAGGTAGAAGTACATTTATAAACCTTAAAAATGGTGAAGTTGCATATAAAATGCTCTCAGATTACTAACCTTCTCTTAAGACACCAGAGGGGCAGAAGAGAGTTGGGTTGGTGGTTTCAGAGGGTAGGACTTTGCATATTTTTTAAAGCTCTTCCCCTAGAAACACTGATGTGATGTGGACAGTCATACAAGATAGGAGTGGGTACAGGCTCACTGGCCTCTAGAATGGGGCACAATCTCATTATTTTACTATAAGAAAAAATATAAAAAATGCAGGTTAATAGGCAACTCTAAACTCAGAGTGGCATTGTGCAAGGGGAGTACATTTGCAGAAATTTGCTTTTTCTCTTGATGAATTGTGCACTGATATTTCCTTGACACATTTATGTGGTGGCAATCATCAAAAGATTATAACTTTATGTGTATAGTAATACTTAATAAAAATCCATTGAACTATTTAATCTCAATATCATATGCAATTTAATCTGTAAAATGCTTTAGAAAAAATAAAAATAACTGAAATGTATTTACTGCAATCATAGCAGTAAATTCTACATACTGAAGTGTTCACAGCTTCTTTGAATTGCTACTTGAGTCATTTTGATCTTAATACCAGACTGAAACTTGTTTTAAGTAAAAAGCTGTCTCTTCCAAAGACAGCTACACACATTAAAGATTTTTAATAATTATTAAGTGCAAAGTGGGATAATTTGCGCAGCATGATCATGTGATCAGTCACATTGTAAGAATTTTTTAATCCCCTGCTTTCCTTTTAGATGTACAAATCTCACCATGTTCCTTGTTAAATAATAATAATGATAATAATACAAACAACAGTACTTCAAGCACTTTTTTGCCTAAGGACTTTAATAACTTCTGTAGCACTACCCCAGGAGGAGCTGCTGGATTTTTGGGCGGCACATTACCTCATGGCTCCTCCGAAATCCCTAGGGGTGAATGATGCGTATTGCATGTAGTAGAAGTAAAGGAATGTCCACGACAGGTGCTCTTTGCTGTGTTCTTTATTACCCAGCCGGGTAAAAACCGTTAACCTCTGGTGAGAAAAGTAAAGTTGAAGAAGAAAGGAGAACAGCAGATTCAGGCTTGATAATAGGAAACAGTCCTGCTTCCAAGCGTAACACTTCTATGCGCCACTCCTGCCAGAGTGGGTTTAGCGTACCCGGACAGGCCTCTCTCACAGACCTGGCAGCCGGAGTATCGCTCGGACAATTTGTAGGATAAAGTCTCTGCCACAGACCCTCCTTGGTGAGCCTCAGAAAGGGTACCTTTGCCACAGGCAGGGTTGAATCCTTGCAAATATCCCTCCTTGGATAAGTTATGCCTGGATATCCTTCAAATTGTCGCCCAGGTGCCGACTGACAGGTGATCAATCCCTCAGTGTGTGGCTACCTTGATCCCTGGTGGTTTGTCCAGGCCCTTTTGGACCGCCAGCCCCTCAATGGCATTCCTCAGACTGACTCCCCACTGAACAGCAGTACAGCTTGGGATCTTCAGAAGTGGGAACCCACTCGCTTACTGGGTTCCCGTTGCTGTTCAGATGCTCCGGAGCAGCATGGCTCCGGAACCAGGAACACCGCATGGCACGCACACCCTGGCCAGGCAGGCCATAGCGCTGGGGCGCCGTGTTGTGGCCACCCTAAAGGTGGGTGCCACCCTGGATGAAGAAGAGCCAGAACCAATGGCATCTGTCTCATAAATACCTCTCCCCAGCATGCACAGCAAGGACAAACCCTCCTGATTGGCTGCTGGGAAAGAGCACCCAAACCTTGACTCCACTGCTGCCACCTGCAGCACCGGGGCTGGAAGAACACCCTAGTACAACAGAATGAGCCTGCAGCACAGCCAAGCTGAGACAGAGACACTTTTTTACGCTTAACAATCTGGATCAGAGTTTAACTACACTCTGATCTCCCCTTAAATTTAACTAGCACCAGTACATAAAGTGCACAGGCGCTTCACTTCCAAAACATGTTAAATGCAAAACAGCATAGAAAAGACAATGGGCCTGATTTACCAAGCCTTTACTCCATGACTCATGGAGTAAAAGCAGGAGTAGCAGCCGTTTGGCCATTTACTAAAGAAATACGCTGCTAGTGCAGTGTATTTCCCTAGTTACTAATGTGCTCCGTGCGCCCAGGAGAGGGTGCATTGTGCACCAGTACAGACCTGGCGCACGGCACATTAAACTGTAAATTGCGGGGGTTTGGGCGGGAGTTTATTAGGGGGGGAGGTGGGGGGATGCAGGGGAAGTGAAGTGACATGTGTTTTAAAGTGTTTGGCGGGCCGAATTGAAAGGGAAAGTGTTTTTTGAAAACAGATCCCCGTACGCTTGCACAGTGCGCCTGAACCTCGGGAGGTTCATTTGCATACTGGGCATGCGCAGAGAGAAAAGTCAGGGATTCCCGTGCGCCTTGTCAGTACGCCGTGAAAATCTTGGTAAATACCAAGCGGCGTACCCGTGATTGCGCTGCGTGACGCGGCGCACGGGAATCTCCGAGCTGTTTTCAGCCCTGAAGAACTCGGCGCCAAATTTCAAACTTGAAATCGGCGCGGGTCCCCCTTCAGGGCTACATTAGGCTCTTAGGCTTGGTCCGGAACGTGAGGGGTTAAACCCGCGCCGATTCGGCGCGGGGGTCCCCCCCAGATCCAAACCAAGCCCTCATCCCAAGCATGCAGTCTGGCCCGGACAGGAATGGGGGAGGGGACGAGCGAGCGCCCCCCCCCCCCTCCTGAGCCGTACCAGACCGCATGCCCTCAACATGGGGGAGTGTGTGCTGTGGGGGAGGGGGGCACTGCCCCCCCACCCCACAGCACTCTTGCCCCCATGTCGATAGGGACAAGAGCCTCTTCCCGACAACCCTTGCCATTGGTTGTCGGGGTATGCGGGCGGGGCTAATCGGAATCTGCGAGCTCCCTTTAATAAGGGGGCCCCCAGATGCCGGCCCCCCACCCTATGTGAATGAGTATGGGGTACATCGTACCTCTACCCATTCACATGGGGGAAATGTAAAGTAAAATAAAACACCACACAGAATAAAATATTTTATTAATCTGCTCCGGAGCCCCCCCTTTCTTCTTTAGCTCTCTTAGAAGGGGGGGTTTCTTCTCTCCCGATCTTCTGCCGGGACCCTGGGCTTCGGTGATTTCTGCCGGGGGAGGGCGCCATCCCTCGGTCCTCTCCGGAGCCTTCCGCCGGATGCCCCCACCCCATTTAAGCTCTTTTTCATTAGGGAGGGGCATCCGGACTTCGGGGTCTTCTGCCGGGGGATGGCGCCTATCCCCCGGTCTTTCCGGTGCCTTCCGCCAGGGTTCCGGTCTTCCTGGTCTTCTGCCGGGGGTGCGCCAACTCCCAGGTCTTTTCTCTTCTGCCTGGCTCCCCCGCGGAGCCAGGGCTTTCTTCCGTCTTCTTTCTTCTCTCTTCCTTCTTCTGCCTGTCTCCTCCGGGAGCCCAGGGCTTGTCTCCGCTGTCTTCTTGCTTCTCTTCCATTGGATGTTGACACGACGAGGTCCGGCGCTGGAATGCCGTCTGAGCAGTGGGCATGGACTTATATAGGGCAATGCCACCATGTGACCTCAACCCATGTGACATCACATTCCCATCATGCCCAGGGAATGTGATGTCACATGGGTTGAGGTCACATGGTGGCATTACCCTATATAAGTCCATGCCCGCCGCTGACACGGCATGTCAGCGCGGAACCTCGTCGTGTCAACATCGAATGGAAGAGAAGGAAGAAGACAGCGGAGACAAGCCCTGTGCTCCCGGAGGAGACAGGCAGAAGAAGGAAGAGAGAAGAAAGAAGACGGAAGAAAGCCCTGGCTCCGCGGGGGAGCCAGGCAGAAGAGGGAGCAGAGAAGACAGAAGAGAAAAGACCGGGGAGTTGGCGCACCCCCGGCAGAAGACCAGGAAGACCGGAACCCTGGCGGAAGACACCGGAAAGACCGGGGGATAGGCGCCATCCCCCGGCAGAAGACCCCGAAGTCCGGATGCCCCTCCCTAATGAAAAAGAGCTTAAATGGGGTGGGGGCATCCGGCGGAAGGCTCCGGAGAGGACCGAGGGATGGCGCCCTCCCCCGGCAGAAATCACCGAAGCCCAGGGTCCCGGCGGAAGATCGGGAGAGAAGAAACCCCCCCTTCTAAGAGAGCTAAAGAAGAAAGGGGGGGCTCCGGAGCAGATTAATAAAATATTTTATTCTGTGTGGTGTTTTTTTTACTTTACATTTCCCCCATGTGAATGGGTAGAGGTACGATGTACCCCATACTCATTCACATAGGGTGGGGGGCCGGAATCTGGGGACCCCTTTATTAAAGGGGTCTCTCAGATTCTGATAAGCTCTCCGCCCGCATACCCCGACAACCAACGGCCAGGGTTGTCGGGAAGAGGCTCTTGTCCCTATCGACATGGGGGCAAGAGTGCTTTGGGGTGGGGGGGCAGTGCCCCCCTCCCCCACAGCACACACTCCCCCATGTTGAGGGCATGTGGTCTGGTATGGCTCAGGAGGGAGGGGGGCGCTCGCTCGTCCCCACCCCCATTCCTGTCTGACCAGACTGCGTGCCTGGGATAAGTGCTTGGTTTGGATCTTGGGGGTGACCCCCACGCTATTTTTTTTTGCGCGGGTTTAACCCCTTATGTTCCAGACCAAGCCTAAGAGCCTGGTATGCACCTGGAGGGAACCCACCTTATTTTTTTTTGGAGGGGTCTGGAGTTCCCCTTCATGAACAGCGATCTGTCATTTACACATGTCAGTCCCCCCCCCTACAGTTAGAACACACCCAGGGAACATATTTAACCCCTCCCTCGCACCTAGTGTTAACCCCTTCCCTGCCAGTGGCATTTTTTGAGTAAGCAATGCATTTTTTACAGCACTGATCGCTATAAAAATGCCAATGGTTCCAAAAAAGTGTTCGATGTGTCCGCCATAATGTCGCAGTACCGATAAAAATCGCTGATCGCCCCAATAACTAGTTAAAACAACAAAAAAAAAAATTTGTAGACGCTATAACTTTTGCAAAAACCAAACACTAAACGCTATTTGCGATTTTTTGGAACCAAAAAGATGTAGAATACGTATCGGCCTAAACTGAGGGGTTTTTTAGTTTTTTCAATATATATTTTTGGGGATATTTATTATAGCAAAAAGTAAAACTAATTTTTACATATGTGGGCGGGACTTACGCAAGTCCCGCCCACATATATAAACATCGTTCAAACCACACATGTGAGGTATTGACGCGTGCGTTAGAGCGAGAGCAATACTTTTACCACTAGACCTTCTTTGTAACTATAAACTGGTAACCTGGAAAAAAAAGAAAAAGGTTGCCTATGGGGATATTCACGGAATTCATTTTGGCCCCATTGCAGGAGTGTTTCCAATAGTAAAGCGTGACATGTAAGGTATCTATTTACTCAGTGTAACATCATCTTTCACATTATCCCCAAAAATTGGGCTCACTTTTGTGTTTTGTTAATTTTTAACCACTTGAGCCCGGACCATATTTCTGGTCAATGACCGGGCAAGTTTTTGTGATTCGGCACGGCGTCGCTTTAACTGACAATTGCGCAGTCGTGCGACGTGGCTCCCAAACAAAATTGGCAACCTTTTTTTCACACAAATAGATTATTAAATGTGCGTGTTTACTTCTGTCTTTAACACCTCCCCTTCAGGCTGGAAAGCATCAGATCAGGGGAAACCAAAAAAAAAAAGCTCTCATTCCATTGCAGCTTGGTTCCTACATGTGTGATGAACTGAGCATGCTCAAACACTTAGAAAAAAAATATCCTTTCTTTTTAAAAGGTGAAAAACACTCATTGGATGCTCATAGAGCGTGGTTTGGATTAATTGCAGGTGTGCCCAATTACAAGCTCACCCAAACTAGAGACTGCAATTTGTTCATGTGATTTCAATTGCTTCATTACTAGCACTGTTATAAAAAGCTTGGATCGATCAGTCCTCAGCTGCCCTCAGAAGGGGCAGGCTGGCAGAAATGCTGTTGCTAAACACAAATGTGGTTTGTTGCATGGGTTTTGTTTTATTTTGCCAATGGTTTTGGTTTATTTTTAAATGATGTTCACTTTGATGTATTTGTCTATGTGGCCTTATTTTATGAAAAATGTGTAAAGCTATGGTTATTTAGAATTTTGAAATGTATTTTTGTTTGTTTGTCTTTTTTTGCTTTCCTTGTTTTGTTGACCAATAAAAATTACTTTAAAATTGTTAAGTTTGTCTTTTGTTACTTTTTCATGCTACATATGTTGACAGCTGCAGCTGAACTAGGTTTGGGCCTAACAAATTATGTGTGATTTTTGTCTAAGCTTCTTTCCTGGTGTGTAATCATGAAATGTTTGCCATGTTTATTCTCCCTGACTTTAAAGACAAAAACTGGTAAGCATTTTATTTATTCTGCAGTGGTCCTCAGCCCTCAAGTACCCCCGACAGGACATGTTTTGGGGATTTCTCTTATCAAGAATTGCTGTCCAGACTGTATTTTAAAGCACATGTGCAAGATGAAGGAAAACCTGCAAACATGGCCTGTGGGGGGGGTTTGCTATTGGTGGACAGGCTTGACGTGCTGATTTACAGCACTGTGCTTAAATCTAGCGCAAGGCAATCCTATTCAAATTGTGGGTGTTTGAGGGAAGCCAAGTGAGTGTTAGAACCCCTGCTTTGTGTTTTTTTATTTTTGTGTTGAGCTTTGTGTCCCTTTTCTTAAAATTGGCTTCACTTCCTGTCACACAGCTGAACAGGAAGTGAGGTTAAAACCCTACCAGTGTCATTTCTTGGGGACACAGGTCAATCTAATTAGTGTCCCCATTAAGCAAATTGCACTCCAGCACTGCTGTGTACACCCCAAATCATGGGTCTTCAAACTACGGCCCTCCAGTTGTTCAGGAACTACAATTCCCATCATGCCTAGTCATGTCTGTGAATGTCAGTGCATTACAAGGCCTCATGGGATGTGTAGTTCTAAAACAGCTGGAGGGCCGTAGTTTGAGGATCCCTGCCCCAAATGATTATTTAGTTTGGGGTTTAGTAAAGGCAAAGCCACTCTGCAGTACAAGCATAGTTGCTGAAAATCGGAGAGGAAGCACTGATGGTTTTAACATCCAATCCTGTAGAAGCAAAGTTGTTTTGTTTTCTTTCTTCCTTGCTTTGCACTTGTAGTGCAAAGTGGATTTGCCTTTAGTCAATGGACCCCAAAGTCCAAGATCCCTAATAATTTGGGGTGTACACAGCAAAATGCTAGAGTGCAATTTACATAATGGGAAACTATTTAGCTTGATCTCTGTGTCCCCAAGAAAAGATATTAGTAAGGTTTTACCCTCACTTCCTGTTTGGCTATGTGACAGGAAGTGAATGAATTAGAAAGGGTGAAGACACCTCACAAATGTTGTCACTATCAGGGGTGCAGACATCCCCAAAAAATGAGCAGATAATACTTATTTGCAAATTAATAATTTTTTAGTTAACATTGGGTGGGGTGCTCTAACGCACACATTCCTACATATTAGCAACGCTCTATCCTGGCCTATTGGCATGGTTATATTTTTTGGGGCTCTCAATAAAACTCTATGAAATTTGTGCTTAAACTAGAACCAGGGGCGGACTGACAACGCATGTGGCCCCTGGGCAATAGAAGATTATGGGGCCCCTCTGGCTTACAGATGACCACCACGCCAGGAGGTAGTGCAGAGGCGGGCAGCTAAAATCTTGGGATATTCACATTAAAAGCATGTCATTTTCGGACATATCAGGGACAGATCTAAAAAAAACACAGATTTTTACATACTGTCCCTGGTTTTACTGAGCCTGGCAACCTGGATGGGGCCCCCTAGTGGCATGGGGCCCTTGGGCAGTGCCCGAGTGACTCAATGGTCAGTCCGCCCCTGACAAGAACTATAATCAACAAGTTTTATTTTCTTTAATTTTGGATAGAGTGAGGGAGGGTTATAGGCCCTGTCAGTTTATTTTGTATTATCTGTGTCCAATTGGGGAGATTTGCCTTCACTTCCTGCCCCATAGCCAAACAGGAAGTGAGAGAAAAACTATGCAAATTAACCACTTCCCGCCCAGCCTATGGCCGATTTACGTCCGGGAAGTGGTTACACAATCCTGACAGGACGTCCTGCAGGATTTCATGCCGCACGCGCCTGTGGGGGCACGCAGTGCGGCGATCGGTGATGCGGGGTGTCAGTCTGATCTCAGTAAAGAGTCTCTCACGGAGACGGAGACTCTTTACCACGTGATCAGCCGTGTCCAATCACGGCTGATCACGATGTAAACAGGAAGAGCCATCGATGGCTCTTCCTCACTCGCGTCTGATAGACGCGAGTATAGGAGAGCCGATCGGCGGCTCTCCTGACAGGGGGCGTTCGCGCTGATTGTTTATCAGCGCAGCCCCCCCTCGGATCACCACACTGGACCACCAGGGATGCCCACCCTGGACCACCAGGGTGTGCAAAAACAAAAAAAATATAGAACAAAAAAACAAAAAGCAATAAGAAAAAAGATGCCAATCAGTGCCCACAAATGGGCACTGACTGGGAAAATCAGTGCCACCCCACAGTGTCCATCAGTGCCACCCCACAGTGCCCATCCATGCACAGTGCCCACCTATCAGTGCCCACCTGTGCCACCCATAAGTATCCATCAGTGCCACCCATAAGTGCCGCCCATCTGTGCCGCCCATGAGTGCCCATCAGTGCCGCCTATGAGTGCCCATCAGTGCCGCATAGCAGCGCCGCCAATCAATGCCACCTCATCTGTGCCGTCAGTACTACCTCATCGATGTCCATCAGTGCCATCTCATCGGTGCCCATCAGTGCCGCCATATCAGTGCCCGTAATTGAAAGAGAAAAACTTATTTACAAAAAAATTAACCTAAAAAAATAAAAACTTTTTTTTGTTTCAAATTTTGCAGTCTTTTTTTAGTTGTTGCGCAAAAAAAAAAACGCAGAGGTGATCAAATAACAACAAAAGAAAGCTCTATTTGTGGGGAAAAAAGGACGCCAATTTTGTTTGGGTACAGTGTTGTATGACCGCGCAATTGCCATTCAAAGTGCGACAGTGTTGAAAGCTGAAAATTGGCTTGGCGGGAAGGTGCGTAAGTGCCTGGTATGGAAGTGGTTAAGGGAATCCAGTGCCCCCCAGAACTAGTGTGTGGGTCCCCTGAAAATTACTGGGCGGGGTTATACAAAAACAGGGTGTGACCTTGACAGGAAGGGGTGGGTCATTTTTCTATTAGGAGGTGCAGATATGTAGTCAGGCCTAGGGCAGAACCAAACCTAAATATACTACTGCATATTAGGGCTTATTTAGACCGGAACCGATTTACAGCGTGTTTTTATATTGTGGGAGGAAACCCACGCAGGCACAGGGAGAACATGCAAACTCCATGCAGATGCTGTCACGGGCGGGATTCGAACCAACGACTCTTTTGCTGCTAGGTCAAAGTGCTATACACTACACCACTGTGGTGAACGAACATGATTGCAGCTGAAAGCATGAGAACTTTTATTTTTTTTTTCAATACCATGCTTTCCAGCCTTATTGACCCCGCCTCTCTCCATAAAGAGGACCTGTCACACACTAGTCCTATTACAAGGGATGTTTACATTCCTTGTAATAGGAAGAAAACTGATCATTTTTTTTTTATTTTTTTATTTCAGTGTAAAACATTATAAAACTAAATAAAAATAAATAAGAAAACCCCAAAAAAATTTTTAAAGCGCCCCGTCCCGACGAGCTCGCGCACAGAAGCAAACGCATACGCGAGTAGCGCCCGCATATGAAAACGGTATTCAAACCACACAAGTGAGGTATCGCCGCGATCGTTAGAGTGAGAGCAATAATTCTAGCCCTAGACCTACCTTTAATTTTTTAAACGTCGCCTATCGAGATTTTTAAAGGGTAAAAGTTTGATGCCATGCCACGAGCGGGCGCAATTTTTAAGCGTGACATGTTGGGTATCATTTTACTCGGCGTAACATTATCTTTCACAATATATAAAAAAATTGGGCAAAATGTATTGTTGTCTTATTTTTGAATTCAAAAAAGTGATTTTTATCCAAAAAAAGTGCGCTTGTAAGACCGCTGCGCAAATACGGTGTGACAAAAAGTATTGCAATGACTGCCATTTTATTCCCTAGGATGTCTGCTAAAAAAAAATATATAATGTTTGGGGGTTCTGATTAATTTTCTAGCCAAAAAATTGTGATTTTCACATGAAGGAGAGAAGTGCCAGAATTAACCCGGTGGGCAAGTGGTTAAAGTACTCATGGCTATAAAGAATAGAGTCATTGCTCATTAAAAAAAAAAAAAAAAAAGGGGGTCCCTCCAAATTAAATTACCAGGCCCTTCAGGTCTGGAATGGATATTAAGGGGAACCCCGCCGTAAAAACCCCCCCAAAAAATGGCGTGGGGTCCCCCCAAATATCCATACCAGACCCTTCAGGTCTGGTGTGGATTTTAAGGGGAACTCCACCCCAAATTGAAAAAAAAATGGCGTGGAGTCCCCCTAAAAATCCACACCAGACCCTTATCCGAGCACGTTGACCTGGCCGGCCGCAGAAAAGAGGGGGGGACAGAGTGCGGCCCCCCCCTCTCCTGAACCGCACCAGGCCACATGCCCTCAACATGGGGAGGATGTCCCCATGTTGATGGGGACAAGGGTCTCATCCCCACAATCCTTGCCCGGTGGTTGTGGGGGTATGCGGGCGGGGGGCTTATCAGAATCTGGAAGACCCTTTTAACAAAGGGGACCCCCAGATCCTGGCCCCCCCCTATGTGAAATGGTAATGGGGTACATTGTACCTCTACCATTTCACCCCCAAAAAAATGTCAAAGTGTTAAAAATGACAGTAGCCGGTTTTTGACAAATCTTTTAATAAAATCTTCTTTTCTTCTTTCCTTCGGGTTTCTTCCGCTGCTTCTTTCTTCTCGTCCACATCTTGCCCGACGTGTTCTTCTATCTTCTCCGTCCGTCCTTCAGCCTTCTGGTCCCGCATCTTGCCCGTTGTCTTGTCCTGTCTTCTTCTCCGTCCGCCTCCTCGTCCGCATCTTGGGTCTTCTGCGGTGTTCTTCTCGTCCCCGGACCCAGCGTTTGAATTTGATTTGGCCGCCGTTTTCCCGCTCCTGGGACCCGCCCCCCTCTGACGCCACAAGTAAACTCCTTAGAAGGTCATGTGCGTCAGAGGGGGGCGGGGTCACATGAGTGTGACACGGCGGGAACTTCTTCTCCGGGCGGCGCGATTGAAATTGAATTCCCCCGCTGTGTGACGCTCTGCGACCCCGCCCCCCTCTGACGCACATGACCTTCTAAGGAGTTTACTTGTGGCGTCAGAGGGGGGCGGGGTCACATGAGTGTGACACGGCGGGAACTTCTTCTCCGGGCGGCGCGATTGAAATTGAATTCCCCCGCTGTGTGACGCTCTGCGACCCCGCCCCCCTCTGACGCACATGACCTTCTAAGGAGTTTACTTGTGGCGTCAGAGGGGGGCGGGTCCCAGGAGCGGGAAAACGGCGGCCAAATCAAATTCAAACGCTGGGTCCGGGGACGAGAAGAACACCGCAGAAGACCCAAGATGCGGACGAGGAGGCGGACGGAGAAGAAGACAGGACAAGACAACGGGCAAGATGCGGGACCAGAAGGCTGAAGGACGGACGGAGAAGATAGAAGAACACGTCGGGCAAGATGTGGACGAGAAGAAAGAAGCAGCGGAAGAAACCCGAAGGAAAGAAGAAAAGAAGATTTTATTAAAAGATTTGTCAAAAACCGGCTACTGTCATTTTTAACACTTTGACATTTTTTTTGGGGTGAAATGGTAGAGGTACAATGTACCCCATTACCATTTCACACAGGGGGGGGTCAGGATCTGGGGGTCCCCTTTGTTAAAGGGGTCTTCCAGATTCTGATAAACCTCCCGCCCGCATACCCCCACAACCACCGGGCAAGGGTTGTGGGGATGAGACCCTTGTCCCCATCAACATGGGGACATCCTCCCCATGTTGAGGGCATGTGGCCTGGTGCGGTTCAGGAGAGAGGGGGGGCCGCACTCTGTCCCCCCCTCTTTTCTGCGGCCGGCCAGGTCAACGTGCTCGGATAAGGGTCTGGTGTGGATTTTTAGGGGGACTCCACGCCATTTTTTTTTTCAATTTGGGGTGGAGTTCCCCTTAAAATCCACACCAGACCTGAAGGGTCTGGAATGGATATTTGCCGGGAACCGCACGTCTTTTTTTTTTTTGGTTTTTACGGCGGGGTTCCCCTTAATATCCATTCCAGACCTGAAGGGCCTGGTAATTTAATTTGGGGGAACCCCTACACATTTTTTTGTTTGTTTTATGAATGAATCCCTTTAGAATTGTCAGAGCCGACAATTCATTATAGCCGCGTGTGAATTTTTAAATGACTTTTTTCCTTCTGAATGTCACTTTGTGCAGGGGGAGTTCTAAGTGCGGGAAAAATGCGCTATTTCACATGCTGACATTACACCCCCCCTAGGTACGAAATTTAAAGGAATATTTCACTTTTATTGTTTCACTTTAAGAATTATTAATTTCACTGCTCCCGAAAAAACGGCCGTTTTAAAAAATAAAAAAAGCATTGATACATGTTCCCTGGGGCAGGACTGAGGTCCCCAAACACTTTTTAGGACAAAACTTGCAGATTAGCCTTTAAAATGAACACTTTTGATTTCTCCCATAGACTTCTATAGGGAGTTCGGCGCGGCTTTACATATTAGTTTCAATGCGCCGGCTGCTACGCTGGTTCATGCGCCCAATTAAGCCTCCACCCGGAGTACTAATTAACGCATGAACCAGCGCAGCGCACAGAGCATAGTAAATCAGGCCCCATGACTCATAAATAACGTGTGCTTAAAAAACAATAAGTACATTCAGGGTTAGTGTCTTATGGACAGAAGTGGGTACCTATTTTCAGAGTTTTATAGGTGCATTTGAAGGTTGGATCATGGTATGATTTCAGGTAAATTCTGGAAATGTGTATTTTTTTGTTTTCTGGGAAGCTAAGAAAGCACATTTCAGATATATGGCTTAAGTTAATTTTTTAAATATGTGTGTCAAAGATTTTTAATGTTTTTTTTTTTTTTTTTTTTTTTTTTTTTTTTGCCACTTCAGACTTCCCCACAGCGAGAGACTTGCTCATGATTTTATTCATAATTCCGTCTCTACATCAGGTTTAGCATCATTTGTGGTGCATTTCTCTTGCAATTTTTTATACTTGTTATTTATATTTTATTTATTTGTTTATTTTTATATTTTCATCTCTTTTTTTTTTTTTTTTTTTTTTTTTTTTTTTTCACCGTTTAGAACTCACTCTTTTATAGTAAGTACGGAGCTATTTAAAAGGTTTTATCTGCGTGACAAAGAAAAACCCAGCACCCCATCTCCCCCCTCCCCAACTAAATACCCCCTCCCCCCCCCTACCCACCCCCTCCCTTGACCATCCCACGACTCCACTGTAAGAATTCCTTCCCTTAATTGAAAAAATGCGTTCCTATTCCTCTCTCAGGTTTTCTGCGAACCTCCAGGATTTTTTAAATTCCATCCAGGGTACCCATATATCCTTTTCCCCTACTTTGTGTTTATAGCTCCCGCATTTTAATTTCTCTCTCCTATAAGTGTCCTCTACGGAGTCGATCCACTCCCACATTTGCGGACTTTTCGCGTCTCTCCATTTAAGGGGAATCAATCTTTTCGCTGCGTTCAATAAATGAGGGATCAGTGAATTCTTGTATTCCTTCTCTGGAGTCTCCCCCCCATGAAAGAGCACTACCCATGGGTTATCTTCCAATTCTTTTTTTGTTATTACCTTTATCAGGGCCAAGATTTTTTTCCAATAAGCTTTAATTTTCAGGCAGTCCCACCATAGGTGTGCCATTGTTCCCCTTGACTCACAACCTCTCCAGCATTTCTCTGACTCTCCCCCTCTGAATTTTGCCATTTTATCTGGGGTGGCGTACCACCTCGTCAAACATTTGAAGTTCATCTCGGCAGTTCTTACATCTACTGCCGAGGTGTGCGTCATTTTCAGGATTCTTCCTATGGTCGTTTTCCCCCTTGGGACCCCTAAGTCCGTTTCCCAATTTTGGATGTATTTTAGCGTGTCCGACTCTTCCATTTTCTGCAAGTAATTATAGATTTTAGATATATTTCCTTTTGAGCTTTCGGTGCTACACAATTGTTCCAATAAGGTGTAATCCTCTTGTGACCTCAAAGGGTGTGGTAGGCGCTTGACGAATGACACTAACTGCAAGTATCTCCACTCGTCGAGCGCCCTAATTCCAATCCTATGTTTAATATCGTGAAGTGTCCTAATTTTACCATCTAGTGTTATATCTTTTAACTGTGTTCTATTTGTGATCCAATTTCCCCCTACTTCTTTTGTCCCTGGAATAAAATATTCGTTTTCTTTTAAATCAATAAAGGGTGAGTTGAATTCTGTTTTTAATTGTTTGTGAAGTCTATCCCAGATCCTCCATGCATTATGAGTAATTGTGTGTGTTGAAGTGTGTAAGGATCTGTGTTGTGGTGGATTCCAAATTAATCTCCCTAACTGTGCCCTTGCTAATGTGCATTCAATATTTATCCATCTTTTGTCCTGGGATTCTTTAGCCCATTCTATAACCCGTGAGAGAACCGAAGCATTATAATACAATCTGATGTCGGGTACAGCTAAGCCTCCCTTTTTCTTGGCCCGTTTTAGAATTTGAGCAGACACCCTATGTTTTTTATTATTCCAAATATAGTTCATTATGAGGGATTATTAACTTCGGGAGAGTGACTCTTGGGCTACTTATATAAAACAAAATGTCGTCTGCGAAGGCAGATAATTTGTGCTCGTCTTCTCCAACCTCTATTCCATATATTTCTGGATTTTGTCGGACCATTGCCAGCAGGGGTTCCAATGATAAGACAAAAAGAAGAGGGGACAGGGGACAGCCCTGCCTGGTTCCATTTCTCATCTCGAAGGGTGCGGATAAAGATCCATTGATCTTGATCCTAGCGCATGGGTGGAAATAGAGCGTTTTGATCCATTTAATCATCCTTGGGCCAATTCCTATACATTCGAGTGTTTGTATCAGGAACCCCCAGTCTACCCTGTCAAACGCTTTCTCAGCGTCTACTGACAGGAATAGACCAGGGGTTCCTCTTTCTTTGATCTGTTCCATGAGAAGAAGTGCCCTGACCCCATTGTCCTTTCCCTCCCTCCCAGGTATGAAACCAACCTGGTCTGGGTGGACAATGGCAGTCATCGCCCCCCTCATTCGTTCGGCCAAAATTTTTGCATACAGTTTGGTATCTGAATTCAAGAGTGAGATAGGTCGGAACCCTGAACAGTTCGTATTGTCCTTTCCCTCTTTTTTAATGACAGTGATCGTAGCTGTTAATGCCTCTCTACTCATCTCATAGTCTCGCCCCAACCCATTGAAATATTGACATAGTCTAGGGACTAAGATAGTACTAAACCTTTGTATATAGGCCGACGTGAAGCCATCTGGTCCCGGGCTTTTCCCATTGGGAGTATTTTTTAGGACCTCACTTATCTCCTGTTCAGTTATACTTTCCTCCATTCTTTCTATCTCATACTCTTCTATCTTCGGTAAATTAGTTTGCCGTAATACTTTCCTGATCTTATCCTTTTTTTCGGCAGGGTCCCTAATCTTCTGTTGGACATTGTATAGTTTTTCATAATAGCTTCTAAAAGATTCTGCTATTTTATTTGTCGCATATACTAAGTCCCCATCCCCATTCCTGATTTTTTCGATAAAATTTCTGGTTTTCTTTTTTCTTACCATTCTGGCCAAGTTTTTACTAGGTTTATTTCCCCAGACATATCTTTCACTCTCTACCCTGTTTATGAAATTCTTGGTTTCTTGCCCGGCAAGGGCTTTATATTCATCCCTTGTTAAAGTTAACTTACGGAGTGTTTCCCTCTTTTGGCCCTGTAATTTATGTTCCTGTTCCAGCCTATATATCTCCTCTTTTAGTGTTTTTAATTTACTCCTTCTCATTTTATTTTTCTTTGCCCCTTCTGCTATAAAAATCCCTCTTATATACGCTTTGTGGGCGTCCCACAGGGTTGCTCCTGTGATTCCCTCCTTGTCATTCTCCTGAAAATACCATTCCAATTCTTTCTGTACTCTCTCGACCACCACCTCGTCCCTCAACAGGCTTTCATCCAATCTCCATTCAGGTAGAATGCATTTTTGTATGGATGTACTTATTTTCATGGTAATGGGGGCGTGGTCTGATAGCGTTATGATCTCACATCTTGCTTCAACCACCCTCTCCAAAAGTCTATGGTCTATGAGGACGTAGTCGATCCTCGAGTACGTCCCATGCACAGGGGAAAAAAACGTATAGTCTCGTGTCTTGGGGTTAAGGATTCGCCAGACATCCACCATTTGATTTTGTGTCATTTGTTTTTTCAGTAACTTAAGATGCTCTCCGTTATTCCCCTGAGCATGGGTCGTACTATCGAGGCTCGGGCACATGCAGAAGTTAAAGTCCCCCATCAACACCACATGTCCCTCTTCAAAATTTTTTAATTTTCTGAGGATTTTACTAATATATTTAGCCGAATTCACATTGGGTGCATACACATTTGCCAGAGTGTAGTCCTCCTGTCCTAGTTTTATTTTCAAGAACAAGAATCTCCCCTCCGGATCATTCAGTCTGTCCACCAATGTGTATCTAACTCCTCTTGCAAATCCTATGGCAACCCCCCGAGATCTCGATGAGACTGTATCTCCATAATACCAGACGGGATATTCAGATGAAAACAGCTTTATATTAGACTCTAAGGTAATGTGGGTCTCTTGTAGGTAGGCAATGTCTACTTTATACTGCGTAAGTTCAGCAAGAATGTTATGTCTCTTAATATGGGAGTTTAAACCTTTTACATTATATGATAGGAACTTAATATCTATCATTTATCTCTTTTTTTTTTTTTTTTTTCCCTTTTCCTTTTTTGAGTTTGAAAAGAATTCCTGTGGAGTCGTTCAGATGGTCCTCCTCCCATTTCCCCCCCCCTCCCTGGCCCACTACCCTCCCTCCCTCCCACTTTCCCCCCTCCCTCCCTCCCTCACCCCGGCCCACTCTTGGCCTGGGAGCCACTGGTAGAAGACTCCTCGCCTTCATCCTTGGCTCCTCTTTTGTGGTGGTGTTGAGGGCTCCCCCTTGACTCCCCCCACCTCCCCTCCCCCCCTCCCCCCCCTCCCCGTCCAGCATCTCAAAATTCCATACTAAGCATCCCCCCGCTAATCCACCCAATCAGGAAGTTCAGGGATTACTAAGTCCATTTTAGAGCAAAAATCATTCAGTTCCTCCGGGTACCTAAGTCGTGCTGTTTTACCACCCTTTATACCCATGAGGCAAGCCGGAAATCCCCATTGGTACCTAATATTTTGAGCCTGCATGAGTTCCAAGAGGGGTTTCAAGCATCTCCTCCTAGCCAGTGTTTCTTTAGCAAGATCGGAGAATATTTGTATCTCGGTGTCTCTATATCTCAGGGGGGGTTTCCCCCTAAGCCTGCTCCATATTTCTGCTTTGTCAACATAATTCCTGAACCTTACGACCACATCTCTTGGGCCGTATCTTTCTATTTGTTGGGGATTCCCCACTCGGTGTACTCTTTCAATCTTAAGGGGCTTGGATTCTACTGATCTCTCTAGCAGGGGGTTAAAAATTGTGTTCATGATGTCTTTTAGGTCTTCCTCCTTGTCTTCTAATAGCCCTCTGATTCTAAGGTTCTGTCGCCTGTTGCGATTCTCCTGGTCCTCAATCCTATATGCCACCAATCTCTGGGTTTCGGTCAGGGCCTTGACTTGCTTTTTCAAGGATTTTATTTCCTGGTCCTGCTCCTCTATTCTCTTTTCCGTCTCTACCACTCTTTCACAGAGCCCTCCTAGGTCTATTCTTATCTTGTTAATTTCTGTCCTTATGATATTTTCCATGACATTTTCCATCCTCACCAGCATTGCGTTCATCTCTGCCTTTGTAGGGGGCTGTGTATCTTGGGATAGCTCCTCTGCATTATTTTGCTCTTGCTCGCTTTCTAGTGTCGTTTCACCTCTAGAACTCTCCCCACTACTTATTCCTACTCCTTTTTTTTTATCGAACTTCTTCTTATCAGTTTTTTTTGCGAGTCCTGGACTTTTTAGACTCCCTTCCTGCGTCATATATTGTTGTATGGAGCTGTTCCCCAAGTTATTCTTAGTTGGTTTTGTAGTGCCACCCCTCGTAGACCTATTCATTTTGTTGGAGGGTCTGATTCTCTTCCCCAGTTTGGAGATGGATTTTTTTTTTTTTTTTTTTTTGTTGAAAGGGAACGAGAGAAGCCCACGACTTTCCTCCTAATGTGAGCCTCTATCTTCCCCTATATACTACTCCTGTCCTGAAAAAAATAATTATTTCAATAAAGAGAGGGCCACAGGAAAGCAAGAGCCCTGCACTAAAACACGGAGGGAAGGGGCTGATCAGCAGGGGAGAGGACGATTACTGCTATTAATCAGAATCACCTGGGCTCCCGGACTCACTTCTAGAAGGAAAATACCTTCGGTGTTTTTTTTTTAAGAGTCGTCTCCTATGCTACATCAGTCCAGAGCGTCCTCACCGTTCCAGAGACAGGGAGAGACGCCTTAAATCCGGGGGGGGGGGGGCCTAAATGATCTTTCCCTGTCCCCCAATCTTCACACACTGGAATTTTTACCAGCTTCTCACGGTCACGTGTGCGTTACCGGTACAGTCCAGGGAAGAGTAATGAATTTTTGGCCCTCCTTCGCCGGCCTAAGTTTTCCCTCAGAACACTAATGCTTCAATGCCCAGGCCTTTCCCCTGTCCCTCAGTTTCATAAACTAAAATCTTTCCAGCTTCTCACGGTTCTCACGGTCGCGTATGCATTACCGGTACAGTCCAGAGAAAGAGTAATGTGTTTTTGGTCATCCTTCACCAATTTAAATTTCTCCTCAGAACGCTCATGCCTCAATTCCCCTGTCATCGGGGTTGTCATTGATACACCTAAACACAGGGGCAATTAGGTAGTTCATAAGAGGGGAGATCAGAATTTATATTGTCCCAGATTTCTCTCCTGTCTGACTCCGCAGGCCATCCAGAACCATTCAGCAAGGGCTGGGGCCGTACACTCAAATATGCCCCACAGAGAACAGGCAATGCAAAGATCCTGCACCAGGTGGTGAGTTCAAATGAACCAGCTATCAAACTCTATCCCAGTGTAGGTTATTCATTCAATTGTATGTTCACTTATATTTCACTTTGCATTTTGTGTTCCCATCATTTACAGTTCTCGCAGGTATCTAACCCAATAGACGGTTAACATCTAATTATTTCCATTATTACACAATAAGACTCCTTATGATGTGCTGGTGTACTGGTGTATGGTAATTCCGGGGGACAATATTATAACCGACGGGAGGGGGGGTCACGGGGGGGGGGGCCCGCTCGGAATCGGCTCAACTGAGCGCCTCACCAGACCCTTTACTTTTCCTCCTGCTCCACTGCCCGGCTACGTGTCTCCGATGGGTTTCTGACAGCCCCTGAAGCGCATATCCCCACACAGGCTGCTGACATCAGTGCTGAGAGCGCAGCAGCTTCAGTTTCTCCGGCGCTGCGTGTCCAGCGGGGGCTCGTTCACTGGCGGTTTCCAGGGTGGTATTCCCGGTCCCAAGCGGGGATGCGGCGGGGTTGCGGCACCCGCTTGCTTCTCACACAACACACACTGTGGTCTGCGAGGTCACGAGCGGTGCCGACGGAGTCTCAGAGCGGCGTGTGTCTCCTGCCGCCATCGAGCCGTCCTACACCTCCCACCTCACTCGCGCTACGTCACGTCCTCATCCTTTTTAATGTTTTAAACATCAGCAGACTTAAAATAAATTCTAATCTCCATTCCCTTGGCAGCCAGTGGAGGGTATAGAATGTTAGTATAAGGTATAAATAGGAGGACACATTTGTTAATAGTATAGCTGCAGACCTTGGAAATAACTGTAATGCATGCATTACCTTCTCATATAGTGCTGCCTACAAACTGCATTCATGTGTTTTGGTAAGTTTACAGTGAAATAGGATGCTTAAGGTATTACTAAACCCAGGACTATGCAGTCATTATATCTGGTCTCCCACAGTACACATAACACTGATTAAAGCTTGTAGGAGGAGTTGTTCTTCTCTTCTGACTGTCCAATGATGCTGCATGACCCCTGACTTTCTGTTCAGACAGTGCTGATTGGCCCTCTATTGATCACATGCACCCTCCCCAAAACTAACAAAAATTGGTAAGATATCAGAGGTCTAAACAGACCCCCACATTTTTATGAGAGGGGAGTATAAGGCAAAGGGTAAAGGTGTCCCTGCGACTGCTGTCTTTTTGCTTTGACAACTCTTATATAGCCAAGGGTGGGACCACCCGCTGATGTAACCGAGTGACCCCGCCCCCTTCTGGCATGATGTGATGTCATGTGATGTCAGAGGTGGGAGGGTCATCCATTTACATCACCGGGTTCTCCTTAAAATCCATTCCACACCTGAAGTGCTTGATATGGATTTTGGGGGGCCACCACACCATTATTTTTTTTGGCGCAGGGTTTACCCTTAACTACTTCAATACACTATATCATATATACTACACTGCCTGAATATAGATTCTACACTGAATATCTAATCTACACTAAATTTAGCGTATACACCGTGTAAGCAGCAGCCTTATATAATGTGGGGCATGGACTTAGCCCCCTGAGCCATGATTGGCCAAAGGTACCCTTCTAATTATGTCTCTCTCAGTAGAGCGTGCTGTGATTGGCCAAAGCATGTAGGTAAGGTGCATGCTTTGGCCAATCATAAGACTCCAATGCACTGCGATTTCACAGTGCATTATGGGGCGCTCTGCGGCACTCAAATTTTCCACAAACACCTTATAATGTTCTTAATTCGGCAAACGAGCTAACACCCGATGTTCAAGTCGAACTTAAGTTCGAATCAAACATCAGGGTCATCCTTATTGAATACAATAGAAACGAATGGATTAGAATATAATAGAAAATAACAGAATAGTATATACAAAAGAAAATTAAAAAGAAAGAATATAACCATCTTCTGAAATTCAAATTTCAAATAAAATAGACTTGAATTTGAATAGAAAATAATAGAATAGAATAAACAAATAAAAAAAGAATAGAATAAAACAATAGAATAGAATAGATTAGAAAACAAAGAATATAACCATTTCCCAAAATTCAAATAGAGTCAATTTGAATTTGAATAAAATAGAAAAGAATATATTAGAATTCTATTTAGTCAAAAATATTCCAATTGCACACCTTCCAGGAAAATGGCCAATAAGTAAAAGGGTGCTGAAACGATTACCGGCTGCGCGACCTCAAAACGTTGCTTTTTCTGGATCGCTAACATGCATTAAATTTTCGGACGTTTTTTAAATGATCCTTGGTGTGCTGGCGAATATGTGTATAGAATTCTATTTATTCTGTTGTTTTTTTCTATATTATTGTGTTATTTTCTATTCTATTCTTTTCTATTCAAATTCAAATTTTAGAAAATGGTTACATTATTTATATTCTATTCTATTTTTTTATTATATTCTATTCAAGAAGATGGTTACTATCTTTCTATTTGATTCTATTTTTTATTGTAGTATATTCCTTTCTATTCTATTTTGTTCTGTTTTACTCTATTATATTATATTATATTCTTTTATTTTGTGTTCTATTCTTTTCTATACTATAAAAAATTATATTCTATTTCTTTATTTTCTATTCTATTTTATTCTCTTCGGAAATTGAAAAACGTATCGAATTTCAAAAAAGAAAAATTGAAAACTTTTCGAATTCGAAAACTATTTAAATTTTATTCAACACTTTTCGAATCGATCTGAAAATTAATAAACAAAATGAATGCCGAAAATGAATGAAACAAAGAAAACAAATTTAACTAAACTAATTTATGTGAATAAAGAATTGAAACTACAGCGTTTTGAATCACAGGGAGATTTGCTGCGGATCTCCCCGCAATTTGACAGCGCTGTGTGAATTTAAAAAAGGTGGAACTCACATTTCACGGCAATCACGGCAACCCGCTTCGTGGGACGCATGTCACCCAAAAATAGTTCAGGAGCTTCTTTGAGGCAACATGCGTCCCACGATGTGGGTTGCTACGATTGCAGCATGTTTTATCACACAACAATTTCCGGCAGACCCCCACCACGATTTGAGGTGCCATTCAAATGAATAGCATCTCAAATACGAGTTCCGCGTTTTGTCATTCACATCTTGGCGCTGTCAAATTCGCGGCAGATCTGCCCACAATTCAAAACACTGTACTGTGAATGCAGCCTAAGATACAGTACTTTTTTAAACCATCAAGTAGCATGTACATTGCAAACAGTTGCAGAAACACTACTGAACCTTGTAGTAGACCCTAGTTTTCACATAAAAGATAAAACCTTTAGTAGAGGACATTGCCGGTGTTGCCTGTAATTTAATCTCAAGCTCTGTGCTGCCTTTTGGGAAAACCAGTCAATCGATTACAACAGCAAAAATTTTCAATCTGATTATTTTTTGTCAGTGTTAAGAAATCAAGACTTTTGACAAAATGAAATGGGAACTTTGTTTTGTTACAATAATAGATTCCGCAAACTTTTATTTAGCAATTATATAATGTTAAAGGAAAGCATTTTCAACGAATACAATTGCATAACAGGATACAAAGGCAGAAGCAGTAGAAGTTTCCCTTTAAAAAAAGGACATGACATCATTGAAATGGCTGGCCTGGTATGAACACTGCAGCAAATTCCCCAGGGTAGCCATGCCTTCACTATCCAGCTCTAAATTCCAAGCAATTGTCTGGCGCTTCAGGATCTTTCTGTATTACATTTTACAGTTCCACTAAAAACACATTTTTCTATCTAACCAAGGATGATATGATTGGTTGTGCTGGATGCATTCCAATAAATATTCTGGTCAAAATTGTCTACTTTCATTGTCAACTGGTTTGTTTTAATGATTATCTGCTAAGATATGTTGTTTTATTTTTCCAATCTTCACAATGCAAAATTATTGGATTGGATTATATGATTTTACATGCTTTTACACCTACTGTATGAATAACATTATATTATATGCGTATATTGAGTATAAATCTATGTTTGTCCCAAGCATGTTTGAATTCACTTACTGTTGATTGATTTATTAAATCTGCTAGAAGTCTTTTCTAAGCATCAACTACTCATTTGGTAAAATAAAACATTCTAATGCCGCGTACACACGACCGTTTTTGGGGTTGTAAAAAATGAAGTTTTTAATGGTCTAGAAAAAACAAAGTTTTTTTCAACCCGATCATTAAAACGTACTTGCCTACACACGCTCGTGAAAAAAAAATGCTCTAGCAAAGCGCGGTGACGTACAACACGTACAACGGCACTATAAAGGGTAAGTTCCATGCAGATGGCGCCACTCTTGGGGCTGCTTTTGCTGATTTTGTGTTAGTAAAAGTTTGGTGAGAGACGATTCGCGCTTTTCAGTCTGTTACAGCGTGATGAATGTGCTATCTCCATTACGAACGCTAGTTTTACCAGAACGAGCGCTCTTGTCTCATAACTTGCTTCTGAGCATTTTTTTCACGTCGTTAAAGCCCACACACGACCATTTTTTACTACGTTAAAAACGACAACGTTAAAAACGTAGTGAAAAGTTAGAGCATGTTCGAAATTTTTACATTGTGAAAAATGCTCTGGAGCCCACACACAATAGTTTTTAATGACATTAAAAAAAAATGGTCGTGTGTATGCGGCATTAGATGTTTTGAACTTTCCTCCTGCTAGTTTGAACTCATGTCCCCGTGGTCTTGAGCTTGGCTTTATATTGTAAAAACTGTCTTCCTGAACCTTATTCATATTTAAAGATTTCAATCAGATCTTCCCTTTCCCTTCTTTCCTCCTAATGGACTGATGGACGAAGATCCGACGAGACGGTTCGCGAACGCTAACCGCGAACTTTTGCAAATGTCCGCGAACCGCAAGTTTGCAGCGGGCCCCATTGACATTAATGGCAGGCGAATATTAAAAACCTGCAGGTCATGTTTGCAGCCACAAAGTACTTACTAGCTGTGCACAAATAGTCCCACAACATGGACACTGACCTTAATACAGAAGTATTAAGTGAAAAACCGGATACATAAGTAAATGCCGGCCATTAAAAGCCCCAAAAATTAGCCAATAGGCGTTCACCTGACAGCAAACAACTTTGTATTCTGTGGCTGGAGGTACATTAAGCTATTCACCGGATAAAGAAGTAAGTGTCGGCCATTACAGGCCCCAAAAATTAGCCCACAGGCGTTCACCTGACAGCAAACAACCTTGTATTCTGTGGCTGGTGGTACATTAGGCATTCAATGGATACAGAAGTAAGTGTCGGCCATTACAGGCCCCAAAAATTAGCCCACGGCCACAGGCGTTCACCGGACAGCAAACAACTTTGTATTCTGTGGCTGGTGGTACATTAGGCATTCACCGGATACAAACGTAAGTGTCGGCCATTACAGGCCTTAAAAATTAGCCCACGGCCACAGGTGTTCACCTGACAGCAAACAACCTTGGATTCTGTGGCTGGTGGTACATTAGGCATTCACCGGATACAGAAAAAAGTGTCGGCCAGTACAGGCCAAAAAAATTTGCCCACAGGCTTTCACCTGAATTTGAATGAAACATGGTCTACTGGTCACATGTGTTGAATTCCTCCGAGATCCATGCTTCATTCATTTTTATAAAAAAATCCAGTGTCCTGTCCTTTCGGACAGGACACTGGATATGGGGCAAGCCAACAGTTCCATTGCAAATTGTGAAAGCTCTGGCCAGAGGTCAAGCCTGCCCACCCAGTAGTCCAGGAGTTCATCACTTCTCAGTGCGTTCACATCGGCCGTTAACCCGATGTAATCGGACACCTGTCGGTCTAGGCATTCCCTGATGCTGGATCCAGAGGACAGCTGTCATTGGGTCGGCTGAAAGAATGAACTCATATCATTAGTGACCAAGAAATCTTCAAACCGCCCTCTTCTTGCAGGCGCTGTTGGATTGGTAACCAAAACTGTTTCTCTGTGAGTGGAAATTCCTCTGTCAGCGGACGCAAAAGCAGAATGCAGCATTTCTCGAAGCAAAGCCTGGAAGTGCTGCATTCTGATAGCCCTCTGTAATGGCCGTAATATTTCCGCCATGTTTTGTTTGTACCGGGGGTCTAAGCACGTTGCCACCCAGTACTTGCCCTTTATGCCTTTTTTACAGGGGTCCCTCTTAAAACACTGGAGCATGAAAGCCCCCATTTGCACTAAACTGGAAGCGCTGTACTGGCCTGGCTCCTGCTCATCATCCAGGATAATGTTGTCCTCGTTCTCCTCCCCCTGTCCACGGACAACACCTGGGATCGCAGGAAGGTTTAAAGCATGCTCTTCTTGCTCCTCCTCCTCCGCCTCAGCACTATCCTCCTCTGAATCCTCTTCAGACTCCCGTTGTTGACTTGTCTCAGGTGGAGTAAACCCCCCTGGAAATTCATCCAGCATTGCGACTTCCTCATCTTCCTGCTCCTGCTCCTCGACGGCTTGATCAATGACACGACGCAATGCACGCTCCAGAAAGAAGGCGTAAGGTACGATGTCACTGATGGTGCCCTGGCTGCGACTGACCAGTTTGGTAATCTCATCAAATGGCCGCAGAAGTCTGCATGAGTCGCGCATGAGCAGCCACTGGTGCGGTGCAAAAAACCAAGCCTCAAGAACCTGTCCTGCCGCAAAGTTCGTACAAGTAGTCGTTAACTGCACGTTTCTGCTGGAGCAGCCTATCAAGCATATACAATGTTGAGTTCCATCGCGTCGGGCAGTCAAAAATAAGATGCCTGACCGGCAGTTTGTGTCCCTGCTGAATGTCAGCAAGGCGAGCCATGGCCGTGTAAGATCTTTTGAAATGGGCCGAGATTTTCCTGGCCTGCCGCAAGACGTCCTGGAGCCCAGGGTATTTGGCAACGAATCGCTGCACGACCAAGTTCAGGACGTGTGCCATGCATGGCACGTGTCTAATTTTGCCCTGTTTCAGCGCGCTCAGCAGATTGGCACCGTTGTCGCACACCACTTTACCAACTGTCAAATTGAGCAGTGTTAGCCACTGATCTGCCTGTGAATGCAAA
Organism: Rana temporaria; assembly: GCF_905171775.1. Lineage (NCBI taxonomy): Eukaryota > Metazoa > Chordata > Amphibia > Anura > Ranidae > Rana > Rana temporaria. The sequence continues at coordinate 315,949,349 of NC_053489.1, forward strand.
GCTGAAAGGAGTGCAGAACCAGTGTGGCTTTTGTCTTCCAGGCACAACGGACGCAGCACAGCATGGCAACGTCTCACCTGGCATGTCGAATAGGTTCTAGGGATCTTGGGCGGCGCAGCGGAAGAGACGGTAGCATCGGAAAATGAGGAGTCAGCCAAGGTGGAGAGGGAGGATGGAGTAGGAGGTGGTGAAGAAGAGGCAGGCCTGCATGTAATCCGTGGCGGTAAAACCAAATCTACATGGGTGCCATGGGTTACAAGCTTGACGGCCGTCATAAGGTTCACCCAGTGGGCAGTGAAAGTTATATACCTTCCCTGCCCGTTTTTGCTAGACCACGTGTCTGTGGTTAGATGTATCTTGGCACCGATACTGTGTGCCAGAGATACATTCACTTGCCGCTGAACATGGCCATATAGCTCTGGGATGCCCTTCTGTGAAAAAAAATTCCTTCCTGGGACCTTCCATTGTGGTGTTCCAATGGCCACAATTTTTCGAAAGGCCTCCGAGTCCACCAGTTTATATGGCAGTAGTTGGCGGGCTATCAGTTCCGACAAGCCAGTTGGGCAAGAGGGTTATCCGGCGTCATCGTTTTTTTTACAATCGAACATTTGGGCCACGGAAGCCTGCCTTTTTGCAGAAAAACATGAGGAAGTCATGATGGAAGGTGGAGTGGAGGACAATTGTGAGCATAGAGGGGAAGGAGAAGGAGAAGAGGCTGAACGGCGAGAGCCTGGAGTGTGGTTTTGTGGGTTCTGATGGCGTTGCTCCCACTGGGCTCGGTGATGGGAGTCCAAGGTGCCTTCTTAAGGCCGTCGTCCCTAGGTGAGTGTTGGGCTTACCGCAACTTATGCATTGACTGCAAAGGCTGCAGATGGCAACACTATTGTCTGCAGCGGACACGTTAAAAAAAGCCCACACTGCCCACACTGCGGAGCCATGGGCCGGCGTCCTGGGAGCGCCAGATGTGACCGTACATGGTTGATGGCTCACTCCTGATACATTAGGATTCTGGTTTGTCCCTCCTGTGCAATGTAAGTTCGGCCTGCTTCTCCTCCCTATCTGCTGGTCCATCTCTCCCTCTGAACTCCCCTCCTCTTCCTCTCTTGTGGGCACCAATGTGACGTCTGCAGACACATCATCATCGACGTCACCTTCCCCATCACTAACAATAGAGATCTCGGAGTAGGCAGCAACAGCGGGCACCAACCTCCTTGGGCTGATCTGAGTACTGTCGTCAGGCTGCTGAGTGCCGGCTGTTGCTACCTCCTCTTCCTGATCCAATGCCATGAATGGCTGCGCATCCGAAATGTCTTCTGGTGGATCGGAAAATAATTCCTGTGACTCAAGCAGAGGGTATATGGTGGTGATGTGGTTGATGAGCCACTCAACCAAGTCTGGTGCGTCCTTGACGTAATCGAACGAACATTGTGCCACTTCCCACTTTGGCCTGGTGCTCCTGCCCTACCCCTACCACCCCTGCCGAAGGGCCTGCCACTTCCTCTGCCTGTAATTTTTTAAATGACCCTGTGACAATAAAAGTCTCTAGAGAAGCGCAGTATATGTGGAAGAAGGTATATAACAAAATCTGTCGTTTTCGGGGGCCACTGGTTTATCGCAACAAAGATTTTTTTTTCAGGATTTTTTTTTTATGTGTGTAGTAGAGGTAACGCAGCAAAAGAGGCAAATATTCAGCAGTAACCAAATACACCGCCAGTCACAATGCTGCACAATACAAATCCACTATAATATGCTTTCTATATTCAAAAGTATATTATAAGTGTATATTACACCTATATACTGCAGAGCAAGTAGCACACCTATACCAGTGCTTGAAAGGACTTTTGTGGACCTGTTAGGTAGCGATTTGTGTCGCTAAAGTCTGTCCCTGCTGGAAACGCCAACCTCTCCCTACACTGACAAAAAGTATATGAATATATTACACACCTATGTACTGCAGAGCAAGTAGCACACCTATACCAGTGCTTGAAAGGACTTTTGTGGACCTGTTAGGTAGCGATTTGTGTTGCTAAAGTCTGTCCCTGCTGGAAATTCTCTTCTGTAAGAGGTGTCTCCTGTCCACTGATGCTTTATCACCAATCCTTGTTTCGCTAAAAAAAACAAATTTTCAAAAACTCATTTGTCATTGGGACAGAAAGTGAGGTGCAATCTTCTGAACAGATGCGCACGGACAGCAAAGCAAATGTTACAGGGGTGATAACATTCCGAAAAGCTTAAAAATAGATTTTTTGGCTGGAGTACCAGTTCAAAATTGCAAACAGATTCTACTTAACAACAAACCTACAGTCCCGGTCTTTTTTTTTGCATTGATACATGTTCCCTGGGGCAAGACCCGGATCCCCAAACCCGTTTTAGGACAATAACTTGCAAATTAGCCTTTAAAATTAGCACTTTTGAATTCGAACGTTCGAGTCCCATAGACTTCAATGGGGTTCTAAAATTTGTGCAAACGTTCGGTCCGTTCGAAGGTTCTGGTGCGAACCGAACAAGGGGGTGTTCGGCTCATCCCTAGCCTACAGTCAGATATAGGCTTGGCTAGACTGGATGCAGTGGATATATATATGTAGGAGACTGTATATATACACCAGGAAAGGCCTGCAGTCAGATCTAGCTACACTGGATACAGTATATATATATATATATATATATATATATATATATATATACAAGCCTGGATGTATATATATATATACAAAATACACTGCAGCTAAGTGAATAACCTGCCTGCCTGCTCAATCTAAATGACACTCTCTCGGTCCACGCCAGCAACACACTACACAAGGCCGTCATGCAGGCAGCCTTATATAGTGTGGGGGGTGGACTTAGTCCCCCTGAGCCATAATTGGCCAAAGGCACCCTGCCTTTGGCCAAATATGGCTCTCTTTGCTGACGGCTCTGGGATTGGCCAAAGCATGCTTTGGTCAATCATCTGACAGCAATGCACTGCGATCTTGCAGTGCATTATGGGGCATTCTGCGCAGCTGGAATTTGGCGCGGACGCCCCATAATGTTAGTTTTTCGCTGAACGGTCGAACAGCCAATGTTCGAGTCAAACTCATGTTCAACCCGAACATAAAGCTCATCCCTAATGGGCGGCGCTGACAAATCAGAACCCATGTAGCCTGTCCTCTCAAAGGGGAAGAAAAGAGAAAGCTGAGAGGATTTCTAAGTGCTTGAGTTATGAGGCGGCTATACAGGGGCTCAGAACGGGTGATCCACGCCATGCAGGTCAGAGGGACTAAGTGGGGACGAGGAGAGGGTCCTGTGTGCATCCCACCGGATAATGCCTCTGACAGAGTGCGCATGCGTCACTCCAGCTGATATGTTAATGAGCTGGCGTGACGTCAACACTGTGCATGCGAAAATCATCTGAGGCATTATCCGGCGATCTGCAAAGGGAGAGTGATATCATGCAACACATCAAAATCCGCCTGTCAGGTGATCATTCAATTCTCCCGCATGAGCAGAGAGGCAAGAAGAATCTGACGATTACATTCTCCCTTTGCAGATCGTTTTAAAATGCCTCCGATGATCTGCACATGTGCAGTGTTGACGTCACACCAGCTGATCAACATTTCATCTGGAGTGCCGTTGTGTACTTCAAATGCGCAAATTGCCGGAGGCGTTATCCAATGGGGTTGCACTATTCGATAGAACACCTCCACATATGGAAAGGTTGTTAAAAAGTGGAATAGACTTTCACAGGATCTAGTTCTAGCTGACTAGGTTGATTGTTTAAAAAAGGCTTAGATGTGTTTCTAAATACACAAAATATAACTGGCTAGTCATTTATATATAACAACACCATAGATTGTTGATTTGGGGAGTAGTTGATTGCCTTAGGGAAGGTTTTTGTTTTTCCTACTGGAGAAAATGTTCCTTGCCATAAACTGAGGGTTTAGGGTTCTGAGGATGCAAGGTTTCAATTTATTTTTGTCCTTTTGTTAAACTAAATGGACATTTTGTCTATTTGTGTCTTTTTGCAATTTAGCCAACTATACAGCGCGTCACGAGTTCCCGAAAGTAGCCGAACGTCGGTGCGCAGGCGCCGTATAGAGCCGCACCGACGTTCGGCAACTCGTGACGCGCTGTATGCGACCGACGGAAGGCTGTCAATCAAATAGGAACGCCCAGTCCCGAAGATCATACCCGGAAGCCACGGAGAACATCTATCTCTAAAACGGTAAGTACTGCATTGATTTAAAAAAAAAAAAAACACCCGATTCTGCTTCACATAATTAGCCTCAAACTAATGTTTAAAAAAAAATTTCGGGTGAACCCCCGCTTTAAGTTTGCAATTATCATACAGTATATGCCCCTAAAAATTCAGTCGATCTGTTCATGCAGACAACGTGTTAGACCACCAACTATACTCACACCTCTCCAAGTAGTAAAGGGAAGACGATAATCCTAGATCTTGTGCACTCAAAAACAAGTAAGTTGCAGAAACAATTTTTGTATCCTGACATGTTCCTTTTAATTACTACATTCAAAGCACAGTATATCATGCCAAGCTCAGCACTGACTTTATTGAAGGTGTAAGTGCAGGCAGATAAAATAAAAACTGCAATGAAGCATTTATTAAAACGATTTATTTTTGTTGGTATTACCTCAATCCTTCTTTGTACTAGCCTACTGTAATCACTTGCACATCCACATTCAGTCTGGGAGTGCAAAATGTTATAAGCCAATCAAGCTTTGATGCATAACGCTACCCTGTGAATCTAAGGCCCCGTACACACGACCAAACATGTATGCTGAAACTGGTCCGCGGACCAGTTTCAGCATACATGTTTGGTCGTGTGTAGGCGCGAGCGGGCCGAATTCCAGCAAACATTTGCCCGCCGGGCCTTTTCCCAGCAGACAAATATTCCTGGACGTGTTTTAAAACCGTCCGCTGGAATCCTGCCCGCTCGGACATGTACGGTCGTCAGTACAGACCTACCGTACATGTCCGCGCGCCCGCCATCCCTCACATGCGTCAAATGACTTTGACGCATGCGTGGAAGCCTTTAAATGGCAGGCCCGCCCACGTCGCTGCGTCATCGCCGCGTCATCGTCGCGGCGACGACGCGGACACGCCCCGCGTATTGTTTACGCGCGGACTTCTGTACGATGGTTAGTACAGCCATCGTACAGAAGCCCTCTGGCAGACATGTACGGTGAAAACGGTCTGACGGACTGGTTTCATCGTACATGTTTGCTCGTTAGTACCCGGCCTTACAAGTGCAGTGTGCTTATTGGAGGAGAAAGCAGCAAAATAACCTAATCAATAAGCTGCTGCTCTTCACTAAACAATCAAAGCTTTACACAAGCTGTATTGCTTTGACTGCAGTGAAGAATAGAAAATAATTAGTACCTTGTGTGGAGCCTGGCTGTGGTATGTTGATTATTAAGAATTACAAATCTTTTTTCAGCTCACACAGGTACATTTCAGCTGTGCATTTAGCTGTATGCCTACACTTACACTAAAAATAAAAATAAATCATTTTCCAGCTTTTTCTTTTTAATACAAATCTAGTTTGTATAAATACAATATCAAGCCTTGCTCATTATCCTTAAAATGGCATATGTCATCATTAAAAATTATAAGACCTTTACGTAATTTAGTGTTCATTGGGAAATATTGTAATGAGCAATTGGGCATGCCAAAGGAAAGTGACCTGCTATAAATAAATGGTCACAATACTCTATTTTGACTTGTTTAATCTTACAAATATCCCACAGACAATATACTAATCAATAGACACCTTGTAACAAAATTCACATTTCTTTATTCATAGGCATTAAGGGCCTAATCCACAAAAGGGATACGCCGGCGTATCTACTGATACGCCGTCGTATCCCTGTTTCTATCTATGGAACTGATCCACAGAATCAGTTTCACATAGATAGGCAGAAGATCCGACATGTGTAAGGGACTTACACTGTCGGATCTTAGGATGCAGTACCGCAGCCACCGCTGGGGGCATTTCTCGTCGAAATGCCGCTTCGGGTATGCAAATTAGCACTTACGGAGATCCACAAAGCTTTTACGCTTAGTTATTTTCTCCGTAAGTATTAGTTTGCCGTCGCAAAATTAGGGCTGCTTTTACAAAGTGTAAAGTTAGTACACCATGTAAAAGTAGACCCTTCTTTCCCGCGATGCTGTCAAATTTATTTTTAAAAAAAATAATTTCCCGCCGCATCTTTTTTTTTCCCCGACGCAACTTTTTTTACCCGGCGCGAATCACAAAACTCGGCGTAACGTAAAACCGCGCAAAGCAAGTCGGGAAAATCACGTCGGGAGTACGTCCGGCGCGGGAGCGCACCTAATTTAAATGGGACTCGCCCCATTAGATTAGGAACGCCTTGCGCCGGACGGATTTAAGTTACACCGCTCAAAATTTCTAGGTAAGTGCTTTGTGGATCGGGCACTTAGGTAGAGATTTTGCGGCGGTGTAACTTAAATGGGAAAAATTACGTTGCGCCGGGTTTTTGTGGATTAGGCCCTAAGTTTATCAAAATGTCAGTTCAGAGTATACACAAGAACTGATTAAATGAAAGAGTCAAAAATGATCTAGCCATCAGGTTACATTTTAAATTAAGCCGGTGCTCAAAGCAAGGCATTTCAAAATGGTTTCTACAAAGATTAGGCATCTCTCCATGTGGAGATTTTTTTACCAGCCTTCATTATTATTAATCATTTAATCTAAAAATTTACTACATTAATGAGTTATGAGGGCCAGTTTATTGGCAGATTTCGATTTATGACCACAGAATATGTATGTTGGCCCTTTTTTAAAATGGATGTCCAGCAGTACCAGCACAATTAGCATGCTTTTAGTCTGCCTGACTTGAATAGTTAAAGTAACTACAGGCAGCCCCCAAGGTACATACATCTTACTTACATAGAACTGGGTTTGGGACTTTGAATGAGGCATGTGGATGACACATGCCTCCATCCCTGAAAATTAAAAAAGAGAAAGGGTTGGGACTTTAAATGAGATGCGTGTTGATGCAAACAATATGTATAAATAAATAAAGTTGTATAACGTAATAACCAGGCTCGAACTTACCAACCAAACTGCAGGCCGAATTCAACTGTTTAACTTTGTATGTTAAAAGCAGAGGATTGGTTGCTTTTAACATACAAAGTTAGACAGTTGAATTTGGCCTGCAGTTTGGTTGGTAAGTTCGAGCCTGGTTATTACGTTATACAACTTTATTTATTTATACATATTGTTTGCATCAACACGCATCTCATTTAAAGTCCCAACCCTTTCTCTTTTACATCTTACTTACATACAACCCATACCTACAAACGGAGGGAGACAACAGGAAGTGAGAGGAAATCTACTCTTGCAAAGGGAAATTCACTCCTATAAGAGTTATCATGGAGTTATCACTGAAGCATTATAACCAATCCTTGCTACCACGACAACCCACTATGTTTAAAATTCAATTGTCACAGGAACAGAAAGCGTGAATTCTTTTTCACAGGGGCACGGACAGCAAAGCAAATGTTACAGGGGTGTTAACCCTTCCCTATACCATCCAAAAAGCTTAAAATATTTATTTTTTGTCACCTGGAGTTGCAGTTAAAAAATTTTCCAACTTACAAATTTAACTTAAGAACAATCCTATAGAACCTATCTTGTTTGTAACCCTGTACTGTGTCTGTACTGGAAAGCTGTAAAGTTCACTATGTAAAACCTGCATTGCTATTAAATGTAATGGCCACCTTTAATTTTTTTTAAATCATGCATTTGTATATTCTTTTATACCTGTTGATCCTGCCAGTCCACATCCCTACCTCTGAAGGGTGACAATTAGTGTTGCTCAAGAATATTCGTATTGCGAATATTCGGCTCGAATATGGCATATTCGAGTATTCGCGAATATCTCGAATTTCGCGACCAATATTCGCTATTCCGAATATTCGAATTTTTTCAATTTTATTTTTAAAACAGATCACATCCTAGTGATCTCCATCGACGTCTAAAAGCATTGCTGGTATGATTAGAGACCCTGGGCCGAGTAGCTGAAGCGATCATTTTATATTGCCGAATATTCGCAATGCGAATATTCGGCAAAAGCAATATTGCGCGATTATTTTCTCAGCCCTTCTTTTGCATCAGAGCCAATCAGAGTTCTCCTACCACACTTGTCAGAGGTTAGCAACCTCCATAGCAACCAATAGGAACCTGCCTGCACGACCATTATATAAGATCACTCCCAGCAGTATTTCAGTGCAGATTCACAAGGTGGCTAGAGAGAGTGGAGTGTTTCTGTGTGATCTTACAGCATCAGCATTGTGCTTCCTTGCTATACTGATTTCAGTTCATATTCTCCTGATTCTAAACTGCTTTTTTCAAAGCAAAAGACCCAACAGCTTTTTTAAAAGCTAAGATTTGTGTTGTTTTGTCCAGGTTAGTGTAGCTTAGTGTTAGATAGATTTATGTGTAGTTAGTGTAAGTGTACATTGTGTAAGTGTACATTTCTTTAAGGTAGCTTAGTTTAGTGTGTGTTTAGTGTCTGTGATTTGTGTAAAAAAAAAAAAAAATTTTTAGCTTTAGTTTATAGTCATATAAATGTGTGTAAATAGTTAGTGTTTGTTTAGTGCATATTTTTTTTTATTTTTTGTAGTCTTTGTCTTTGTCCTTGTCAGTCAGTGTAAAAAATTTTTTTTTTTTAGGTGTACTAGTTTTATTATAGTTTAGTAGCTGTCTGTCTACGTCTTTGTCTGCGTGCCTGTCTTTTTTTTAAAAAAAAATCCTTCCTCACATTCCCCCCCCCAATAAAGTTTACCCCCCCCACATCAGCAAGTATGAGCAGCATACGTGGCCGTGGCAGCAGGGGTAGGGGAGTTACTCCCAGTGCTGGGTCGCTGCCAGCACGGGGTACCTCTCGCGCCCTTACTAGTGGTAGATGATCAGGTGGAAGGGGAGTCCGCCTCATCCGTGAGTTTTTTCCATCGGGCAGCCGCCCGATATTGCCTTCTCAGGCTCCAGTAGTGGTGGACTATATGGGGCACAGCAGTGCCACTGAGTCCTCAGTCTCGACTCCCAGTAGCACCACCAGTACACCGGTGCCTTTAGTACCCACCCCCAGCCCCCAAGAGTCCCGCCTCTTACTGTTTGACAGCGACAGTGAGAGGGATATCTTGGGGGAGGCCCTGCATCAGGCAGACATCCAGTTCTGTCCTGATGGTCAGGACCTTTTTGAAGGGATGATGGAGGAGGAGGATGGGGTACCTGCTGTCAGTATCCCAGAGACATCCCTTCCAAGTGGTGCTGGTGTTTTTGTGCAGGAAACACCCGCACCTAGTCAGACCCAGGCGTCGGTGAGGGGACAGCGGAGCCAGGCTAGCGGCTCCATGTCAGCTGGTTCCCTCAGACCACCACATTTCAGCCCTGGGTCTGACATATCTGGGGGCGAAGACGATGGTGACACAACATGGGTGCCACCTGCCAGTGCCTTGTCGGTTCACAGCAGCAGTGACGACGAGGAAGGTAGGCACCCTGGGGAAACGGTGCGCCAGGTCACCAGGGAGACCAGCGTCAGGGTCTCCACTGGTGATGGCAGCAGGAGGTGTCAGCAGCAGCAGCAGGCAGCTCCACCTGTGCGCACCGAGTCCCAGCAGGTGCAAGTCAGCGTCACCCCATCTGACAGGAGGGCGGCGCTGAAGTCACCTGTCTGGGCCTACTTCACCCTGGTAGCAGATAACCCTACCGTGGCCATCTGCCAGATCTGTCGTGCCAGGGTGAAGAGAGGGAAGTGCTTGGCTCGGGTGGGTACCACAGCCCTGAACCAGCACCTGAGAATTAATCACTGGCGGGAGTATGACCAGATGAAGCGTGGTGGTGGTAGCAGCGCCACCACCACAAGTGAGCAGGGTACAGCAGCCCCTGCCACAGCTTCATCTGTTCCCAGCAGGTCATGCCCCCCCCGCTCCCTCTAGTAGAGGTACTGGTACCGGCAGCCAGACCTCTACTTCCACAGCACCCTCCTCGTCTATGTCCTGCACTGCCGTCCGGCGCCAGGCGTCGCTTTCCGACGCCTTTGAACGCACCACTCCCTTCCACCCTGGAGACCGACGTGTGTGTTCCCTCAATGGGCTCCTGGCAAGGGTTATTGCCCAACATCTGCTGCCCTTCAACATCGTTGACTGCAACCCCTTCAGGCAGATGTTGGAGCAGGCCCAACCCCAATGGCGTGTCCCCAGCCGCCATTTCTTTGCCAGGACTGGTGTCCCTGCCCTACACCAGCACATTGTGCAGAATGTAACCCCGTCGCTGGATCACGCTGTCAGCGACAGGGTGCATCTCACAATGGATGGCTGGACCAGCAGGCATGGGCAGGGCCGGTACATCAGTTTCACGGCCCATTGGGTTTCCCTCCGAGGCGCCGGGGAGGGATCGGCGGCATCAGATTTTGTGGTGCCGCCCCGGGGTGTCCAGGGGAGAACTGCTGGTCTCCGTCAATCCACTGTCTCCGCAGCTGCTGAGCCTCCCAGCAAGCGCCCCCCATAGCTACTCAAGTGTGGGGCACGTGCGCTGTCAGGCTGTGCTCCAGCTTGTTAGTTTAGGGGACCGGAGACACACTGGACAAGAAGTTCTGACCGCACTTCAGGCTCAGGTCCAGAAGTGGCTGACACCCCGAAGGCTCCAGGCAGGTATGGTTGTCTGTGACAACGACAGCAACCTACTCTCCGCCCTCCAGGCTGGCAGTCTGACCCACGTGCCCTGTCTGGCACATGTCCTCAACCTTGTGGTGCAGAAGTTCCTGCGCACCTATCCTGGGTTGAGTGACATTGTGCTAAGGGTGCGTAGGATTGCCAGCCACTTCAGGCGCTCCCCAACCGCTGCCGCGTCCCTGTCCAAGTTGCAGCGGGACAACAGCCTGCCCCTTCACAGGCTGATTGTGGACAGTGTGACGCGGTGGAACTCCACCCTCCACATGCTGGAGAGGTTGTGGGAGCAGCGAAGGGCGGTGAAGGAATACCTGCTGGAGCAAGTCACTGCCGGGCCATCACAAACCCTCCCGTACATCACCAGTGCGGAGTGGGGGCAGATACACCAGGTCTGCCATGTGTTGGCCCCTTTCGAGCAGGCGACCAAGATGGTGAGCAGGGAGCATGTCGGCCTCAATGACGTGTTCCCTATAGTGTTCCTGCTGGACAGGGCACTAGATCGCCTGCTCGAAGCTGGGGAGAGTGCCTTGGTGGAGCAGGAGGAGGCAACACTGCTCCACCAAGACCAGGCCCAGGATGAGGAGGAGGAGGATGATGATGATGAGGAGGTTACTGGTGTCGTCCTGGAGTCAGGGCCTGGTCAGGAGGGAGAGCCGGTGTTGGGGGCACCGATAGTCCGGGGGTTGGGCATCTCTGAGCGTGAGCAGCAGCGCCTCCAGCATGAAGAGTCGGACGTCATGGACCCGGGCAGCCATGAGGAGTCACAGTGGGCTGTGCTCTTCCCCATGGCTGCCCACATGCTGAGATGCCTCAGGAGGGACCCCCGGGTTCAGACTATCAAGGAGAGGGATGAATTTTGGATGGCCACCCTTTTAGATCCAAGGTGCAAGGGGAAACTGGAGCAGTTCCTCCCAGCCAGCCGGAGGCAGCGCCGGATGGAGGAACTGCAGGCACGCATAGTCAGCCGGTTGGAGCAGGCAACTCCCCGGCCTCCAGTTGTCCCCCCTCATCTCACCCAGCAGGTGGCTGCACCCAGCAGCAGCAGCAGCCGAGCAGGGGACCTACTGGGTGAGATGAGGATGTTCTTCCAATCTGAGCGACCCAGTACCAGCAGCAGCAGCAGCAGCAGTCACCACCAGCGGCTGGCCCACATGGTGGCAGACTACATGGCGTCCGTCAGTGCTTCTGACAGTATGAGCACCGACGACCCCATGGAGTACTGGGTTGCCAGATTGGACACCTGCCGCGAGCTCGCTCAGTATGCGCTGGAGTTATTGTCTTGCCCCCCTCCAGCGTACTATCTGAGCAGACATTCAGCGCGGCAGGTGGAGTGGTCATGGACAAGAGGACCCGTCTGTCCACAGACTCCGTGGACAGACTCACATTCATCAAGATGAATGAGTCCTGGATCGGCGGTGACTTTCTGGCACCCGCCGTCGGTTCAGGGCGCTGAAGGATCCCTATTCATTCCCTGATGTATTTACAGTGATGAAAATAAGTATTTGAACACCTGAGAAAATCAATGTTAATATTTGGTACAGTAGCCTTTGTTTGCAATTACAGAGGTCAAACGTTTCTTGTAGTTTTTCACCAGGTTTGCACACACAGGAGGAGGGATTTTGGCCCACTCCTCCACACAGATCTTCTCTAGATCAGTCAGGTTTCTGGGCTGTCGCTGAGAAACACGGAGTTTGAGCTCCCTCCAAAGATTCTCTATTGGGTTTAGGTCTGGAGACTGGCTAGGCCACGCCAGAACCTTGATATGCTTCTTACAGAGCCACTCCTTGGTTATCCTGGCTGTGTGCTTCGGGTCATTGTCATGTTGGAAGACCCAGCCTCGACCCATCTTCAAAGCTCTAACTGAGGGAAGGAGGTTGTTGCCCAAAATCTCGCAATACATGGCCCCGGTCATCCTCTCCTTAATACAGTGCAGTCGCCCTGTCCCATGTGCAGAAAAACACCCCCAAAGCATGATGCTACCACCCCCATGCTTCACAGTAGGGATGGTGTTCTTGGGATGGTACTCATCATTCTTCTTCCTCCAAACACGGTTAGTGGAATTATGACCAAAAAGTTCTATTTTGGTCTCATCTGACCACATGACTTTCTCCCATGACTCCTCTGGATCATCCAAATGGTCATTGGCAAACTTAAGACGGGCCTTGACATGTGCTGGTTTAAGCAGGGGAACCTTCCGTGACCATGCATGATTTCAAACCATGACGTCTTAGGCCCCATACTCACGAGCAAACATGTCTGCTGAAACTGGCCCGCAGGCCAGTTTCAGCAGACATGTTTGGTCGTGTGTGGGCGCGAGCGGGCCGAATTCCAGCAAACATTTGCCCGCCGGGCCTTTTCCCAGCAGACAAATATTCCTGGACTTGTTTTAAAACAGCCCGCTGGAATTCAGCCCGCTCGGACATGTACGGTCGTCAGTACAGACCTACCGTACATGTCCAGGCGCCCGCCGTCCCTCGCATGCGTCGAATGACTTCGACGCATGCGTGGAAGCATTTTAAAGGCGGGCCGCCCACGTCGCCGCGTCATTGTCGCGGCGACACCGCGTCATCGACGCGGCGACACCGCGGACACGCCCCGCGTATTGTTTACGCGCGGACTTCTGTACGATGGTGTGTACAACCATCGTACAGAAGCCCTCTGGCAGACATGTATGGTGAAAACGGTCCGACGGACCGCTTTCACCATACATGTTTGTCCGTGTGTACCCGGCCTTAGTGTATTACCAACAGTAACCTTGGAAACGGTGGTCCCAGCTCTTTTCAGGTCATTGACCAGCTCCTCCCGTGTAGTCCTGGGCTGATTTCTCACCTTTCTTAGGATCATTGAGACCCCACGAGGTGAGATTTTGCATGGAGCCCCAGTCCGAGGGAGATTGACAGTCATGTTTAGCTTCTTCCATTTTCTAATGATTGCTCCAACAGTGGACCTTTTTTCACCAAGCTGCTTGGCAATTTCCCCGTAGCCCTTTCCAGCCTTGTGGAGGTGTACAATTTTGTCTCTAGTGTCTTTGGACAGCTCTTTGGTCTTGGCCATGTTAGTAGTTGGATTCTTACTGATTGTATGGGGTGGACAGGTGTCTTTATGCAGCTAATGACCTCAAACAGGTGCATCTAATTTAGGATAATAAATGGAGTGGAGGTGGACATTTTAAAGGCAGACTAACAGGTCTTTGAGGGTCAGAATTCTAGCTGATAGACAGGTGTTCAAATACTTATTTGCAGCTGTATCATACAAATAAATAGTTAAAAAATCATAAATTGTGATTTCTGGATTTTTTTTGGATTATGTCTCTCACAGTGGACATGCACCTACGATGACAATTTCAGACCCCTCCATGATTTCAAAGTGGGAGAACTTGCAAAATAGCAGGGTGTTCAAATACTTATGTTCCTCACTGTATACCTTTGAAACTCATAGTGGGCAGGTAGTGTTAAGGGCATAAATATTTCCATGCTGTGTCATTAAGCCACTATAAGGAGTCCTGATGCTGCTGCCACATTATTTTGAAAAGTAATTGCTCATCATGAATTTAAAAAGTCACGTATAGCATAGAAATAACGTTAATCAAACTTTTAAATTATGAGGCACTATGGTATAGTCAGGCTACAGCTACTTAAGGCCTGTGTCATTCTGCTTTTCAAATTTAATCACCATGCTACTGCAACTTCAAGCTTTTGTAATTTTGCCACCATATGGGCTCCTACTGCTAATGCCAAAAGGCTGAGTGATTATGTACCGATATATTACTCAAACTGCTGCTGTCACCTTTTGTCCGAGAGATTTGCCACTTTCTATTACTACTGCTGCTGCTGATGGCACCTCTTGCCCGAGCTATTTGCCATTTTTATTACTCTTACCGCTGCTGCTGCTGCTTATGATGGCACCTCTTGCCTGAGTGATTTGCCATTTTTATTACTCTTACCACTGCTGCTGTTCATGGCACCTCTTGCCCGAGTGATTTGACACTATATTGTCTAATATTACTACTACTGCTGCTGCTCACGACACCTATGTCACCAGTTATTTGCCACTCTATACTACTATTACCACTGCTGAGGCTACTGTTCATCATGGTACCTCTTGCCCGAGTGATTTGACACTATATTGTCTAATATTACTACTACTGCTGCTGCTCACGACACCCATGTCACAAGTTATTTGCCACTCTATACTACTATTACCACTGCTGCTGCTGCTGTTCATCATGGTACCTCTTGTCCCAGTGATTTGACACTATATTGTCTACTACTACTACTGCTGCTGCTCAGTCACGACACCTATGTCACAAGTTATTTGCCACTCTATACTACTATTACCACTGCTGCTGCTGCTGTTCATCATGGCACCTCTTGTCCCAGTTATTTGACACTATATTGTCTACTACTACTACTGCTGCTGCTCAGTCACGACACCTATGTCACAAGTTATTTGCCACTCTATACTACTATTACCACTGCTGCTGCTGCTGTTCATCATGGCACCTCTTGTCCGAGTGATTTGACACTATATTGTCTAATATTACTACTACTGCTGCTGCTCAGTCACGACACCTATGTCACAAGTTATTTGCCACTCTATACTACTATTACCACTGCTGCTGCTGCTGTTCATCATGGCACCTCTTGTCCGAGTGATTTGACACTACAGTATATTGTCTAATATTACTACTACTGCTGCTGCTCACGACACCTATGTCACAAGTTATTTGCCACTCTATACTACTATTACCACTACTGCTGCTGCTGTTCATCATGGCACCTCTTGTCCCAGTGATTTGACACTATATTGTCTAATATTACTACTACTGCTGCTGCTCACGACACCTATGTCACGAGTTATTTGCCACTCTATACTACTATTACCACTGCTGAGGCTACTGTTCATCATGGTACCTCTTGCCCGAGTGATTTGACGCTATATTGTCTAATATTACTACTACTGCTGCTGCTCACGACACCAATGTCACGAGTTATTTGCCACTCTATACCACTATTACCACTGCTGCTGCTGCTGTTCATCATGGCACCTCTTTCCCGAGTGATAAAACACTATATTGTTTACTATTACTACTACTGATGCTGCTGCTCAGACACCTATGTCACAAGTTATTTGGCACTATATACTACTATTACCACTACTGCTGCTGTAAAGTCTTGCCCAAGTGTTTAGATGCTATCTAGTACTATTACCACTACTGCTTGTAAATGTTGCCTGTGTGATAATTACATTATATTTTAATACTACTGCTGCTGCCTTCATGCTGAGTAATGCTTCATGACCTCTCTGGCACAGCAGATCCACCAACAGCCTCCGCTACAAGCTACCAGACCGGATCGTAACAGCAAGTGTGACTAAAACACTGAACTTTATGTTAAACTCTGGTTTGCGGCCTTTATACTGCAACCATTAGCCTGTCTGCAAGAGGAAATTTGCACTCTCTCTCTCTTTCTTGCTCTCTCTCTCTATATCTATATATATATTGTTGCTTTTGTTATATTCATTTTTCAACAGTTTAGTTTGTGTTAGTCGTGTCTGTGTCCGTGTATTTTAGTTTGTCTTAGGTTTGTGTTAAATAAAATAATAGTATAAAATGTTTTTGGTTATTATGAAGTTAGATGTGTTGATGTTGATGTTGATGTTGATGTGTAAGGCCCCGTACACACGAGAGGATCTATCCGCTGGAATTGATCTGCGGATCAGTTCCAGCGGATAGATCCGCTGGTGTGTACATCCCAGCGGATCTTTTTCCGCAGATTTTTTTCGGCCGACCGATTTCCAGCAGATAAAAATTTCTGTACAGACTCACCGGATCGATCCGTCCGATTCCCTCCCTCGCATGCGTCGTAATGATTCGACGCATGCGTGGGTATCCTTATATGACAGCGTCGCGCACGTCGCCGCGGCATCATCGCGGCGACGGCGCGACACGTCATCGCGATGGGATTTCGGCGCGCATTTCGATCCGATGGTGAGTACACTCCATCGGATCCAAATCTGCGGAAATCCTTGAGAGGATTTATCCACGGATACGGTCCGGAGGACCGTATCCGCGGATCAATCCTCTTGTCTGTACCCGGCATTAGATGTGAAGTTAGATGTGTTGAAAAAACTACCAATCTCAATAAGAAAGGAAACATTTAAAAAAAAAACATTTTTTATTAAAAGAAAAAAAAAATCAAATGTAATTCTGCATGAGCTTCTGAAGCTCTGCCATCTCAGCAAAATTCTTTCTCTGCTGTTGCTCCAGCTGTTGATTTTGGAGGTCCAGAAACCGCATTTTCCGCTGATTTGCGAGAATTTTGTCTTGGGTCCTCTGGATGACACTTTGTTTTTCCAACATCTTTTTCAAAACTGTTAGGATATAAGAAAAAAACATTTGGATTTCAAAGACCATTACCAAATAAATAAAATATTTATGTTGCTTATTAAACAATCATTATCATGTATACACAATTGTTATGTGTCTAGCACATATACTTCTATCATAAATACCATATTATTGTTCTGAAATCTGACGGGTGCGCTTTAAATGCTGTCCATTTTTATATCTACATCTTATTGTTGAAATGTTATTAATCTTTGTGCACATATTTACCCTCCTGACTGAGGCTCACAGGAACTGTCTCATCCTCCTGCTCCTCTTCTCCTTCACCCGATCCACCACCAGAAGTTTGGGGGGGGGTTGCAGCTCCTTCTCTTGCTCCTCAACAGGAGCTGGGGTGGCGACTGGGAGGGCCCTGGCTGCTCCTCATCCCTCTCCTCCTCTGCATCCTCCTCCTGCTCCTCCTCTTCATCCTCCTCCTCTGCGGCCTGTCGCCTTGTGCGCTTGGGGCGCACAGATGGTAGAGGAGCTCCTATAATAACACAATGTTCAGATATGTAAAAATGTTTTCTAATAACGTATGCAAATTCTGTGTACTCTGCTGTATTGTATATGAATACACATTTATTTATATAGACAGTTAACCAATGGGATAATGTTATATTAAAGGGTCTTGCGGGCACTACAGGGGACTGAGTGTGAGCTGGGCTGCCACCATGGTAAAATGAGCTGTTTTTGTTTCCTTTGTTTTGTTCAGACAATCTCATGTTAAAAAAAGGGCCTGATGGGGTACACGGGATTACTATGATAACCCCACGCCTACCACAGGAATTTAGTGGTAATCTATATATATAAAACTCAACGTGTGTGTGTGTATGTATGTATGTATGTATGTTCCAGCATCACGTCCAAACAGCTAAAGATATTAACATGAAACTTGGCACACATGTTACTTATATGTCAGCAACAAACATAGGATAGGTGGTTTAACCCTTACCCACCCCCATTTGCCATGGTCAGGGTTTGTCTTTAAAGTCCCATTCAACTCTATTGGAAATACATGTTACTTCATAACGGCTGTAGATATTTTGATAACACTTGGTCACATGTTACTTATATGTCCACTTAAAGTATAGGATAGTTAATTTATCCCTTAACTACCCCCATTTGTGAGGGTCGGGGTTTTTGTTTAAAGTCCCATGCAAATCAATGGGAAATGTATGTTCCCACATAACTTCTGTACGCCTGGAGATATTTCAATAATACCTGGTACACATATTACTTATATGCCAAATAAAAATATATGACAGTTAAATTAACCCTTACCTACACCCTTATATAAAAGATGGGTTTTTGTTTCAAGTCCCATGCAAGTATATGGGACAGTGGTCTCTTCATTTTCCTCCCCAAAAGGTTAAGATAGGAAGACCGGGCAACGCCGGGTATTCAGCTAGTTGAGTAATAAAATACCACCCCTTCCCCTTTAACCCACCACACCACCACTTTAATTCCATGGTTTAACTTGATGGAATAATGATAGAAAAGGGGGAGAAGGTTTCAATTCCCCCTTTTCTCATGGGAAAGCGGCAGGACTTAATAAAATTAGTAGTGACGGTTTCAAGTTCCCCTTTTGGGAACCTAATAGGGCTCTTTAGGTGTAAACTGGTCCTCGCGTGGCCTAGTTAGCTGGAAAACGCGTTTTTCCCGTTTTTTTTGGTGAACACGAGGTGATCACGCGGCCTACACATGCTTTTACCGCACTTTTTAGGCCTGTGGGCCTGCTACCAGTTGGTTCAGGAAAAATCCAGTGTTAGTTAGGGGTATGTAAGTAGGGTTTCCGTCAGCCTTGCTCTCAGTCGCCTCAGTAGATGGGACTGTGGTGTTCCCCTCCCCCCTTTTTTCTTTTCTTTTTGTCGCGGCTGCTAATTATGTGGGATGGTCACCTTTGTTTTTAAAAAAAAAAATAATAAAAAAAATTAAATTATACAAAGGGTGACAAATCTGTTTAGTTTAGTTGTTGTTGGATACATTTTAAAGTTGGAATATATTTAGGTACAGCCTGAGCCGTAGTGACTAGTCTGTTTTTTAAGTTATTAAAGTATTTATTTAAAATATATGTCTGAAATCCAATAATAAAACAGCCTCGGCCAGTATTAGTACATTAATGGGGTGTCTTGTTTATTTAGTTTAATTATAGTTAATAAGTGTTCCTGTCTGCTGTCCCATGTCTTTTTTCAACAGTACTATGAATACCTTGGGTGGTGATATATGTTACCACAACATGGCGTCTGGGTTAACAACATCTGCCCTAAGGTTAATTACAGTAGGTGTTTGTGATATTGTGCTTTTAGCACGACAGCGTCGCGCTGATACTCGGCGACGTGGTGCCGAGATCTCGCCGACATCTTGCACTCACTGGAATAGTGACAGCACATCCCAGCAAGCGCGTCATAGAAGCGACGGGAGATCCGACTTGGATTCCCGCCAATTCTACACGTGTGCGGCGTTTGTTATGAATCCTGAGGGGGAAGTCCCCGCCGGATTTTAAATAAAAATCCGGCATGGGTCCCCCCCTCAGGAGCATACCGGGCCCTTAGGTCTGTTATGGGTTGTAAGGAGAGCCCCCCTACGCGGAAAAAACCGGCGTAGGGGGTCCCCCTACGATCCATACCAGACCCGTATCCAAAGCACGCTACCCGGCCAGCCAGGAAGGGAGTGGGGACGAGCGAGCGCCCCCCCCCTCCTGAGCCGTACCAGGCAGCATGCCCTCAACGTGGGGGGGTTGGGTGCTCTGGGGCAGGGGGGCGCACTGCGGCCCCCCCACCTCAGAGCACCCTGTCCCCATGTTGATGAGGACAGGGCCCCTTCCCGACAACCCTGGCCGTTGGTTGTCGGGGTATGCGGGCGGGAGGCTTATCGGAATCTGGGAGCCCCCTTTAATCAGGGGGCCCCCAGATACCGGCCCCCCACCCTAAGTGAATGAGTATGGGGTACATCGTACCCCTACCCATTCACCTGCAAGAAAAGTGGTAAAAACACAAATAAACCACACAGTGTATTAAAATATTTTATTAGTCTGCTCCGGAGGCCGCCCCCTGTCTTCTTTATTAGCTCTTTTACCAGGGGGGGCTTCTTCTTTGACGTCTTCGGGTGGGTGGGGGCCGCCGTCTGGTTCTCTTCCACCGCCAGGGGGGGGTGGCTTTTAAAAAAGCCCCCACCCCCCCGGCGGGTTTCCTCCGGCGTCTTCGGCGGGGCTCTTCTTCTTCCGCTATCCCGACGGGTCTTCTCCGCTATCCGGGGGGTCTCGCCGCTCTCCGCTGTTGACTCGTCGCACCCCGGTTCTTCGTCTCGCAGTCCGGTCCCTTCTTCCGTGCTGTACGTCTTCTTCCGCGCTGTGACGTCATGTTCTTCACTTCTCTTCTTCTCCCGATGTTGACTCGCCGGTCCTCCTCGCTGAAATGACGGATGCGCGCCTTGCATCGGACCTATATAGGCCTCACAGTCCCATCATGCTCTGTACCTACCCATGTGATACCTACCACGTGGGGACAGGTATACCTACGTGGTAGGTATCACATGGGTAGGTACAGAGCATGATGGGACTGTGAGGCCTATATAGGTCCGATGCAAGGCGCGCATCCGTCATTTCAGCGAGGAGGACCGGCGAGTCAACATCGGGAGAAGAAGAGAAGTGAAGAACATGACGTCACAGCGCGGAAGAAGACGTACAGCACGGAAGAAGGGACCGGACTGCGAGACGAAGAACCGGGGTGCGACGAGTCAACAGCGGAGAGCGGCGAGACCCCCCGGATAGCGGAGAAGACCCGTCGGGATAGCGGAAGAAGAAGAGCCCCGCCGAAGACGCCGGAGGAAACCCGCCGGGGGGGTGGGGGCTTTTTTAAAAGCCACCCCCCCTGGCGGTGGAAGAGAACCAGACGGCGGCCCCCACCCACCCGAAGACGTCAAAGAAGAAGCCCCCCCTGGTAAAAGAGCTAATAAAGAAGACAGGGGGCGGCCTCCGGAGCAGACTAATAAAATATTTTAATACACTGTGTGGTTTATTTGTGTTTTTACCACTTTTCTTGCAGGTGAATGGGTAGGGGTACGATGTACCCCATACTCATTCACTTAGGGTGGGGGGCCGGTATCTGGGGGCCCCCTTATTAAAGGGGGCTCCCAGATTCCGATAAGCCTCCCGCCCGCATACCCCGACAACCAATGGCCAGGGTTGTCGGGAAGGGGCCCTGTCCTCATCAACATGGGGACAGGGTGCTCTGAGGTGGGGGGGCCGCAGTGCGCCCCCCTGCCCCAGAGCACCCAACCCCCCCATGTTGAGGGCATGCAGCCTGGTACGGCTCAGGAGGGGGGGGCGCTCGCTCGTCCCCACTCCCTTCCTGGCTGGCCGGGTAGCGTGCTTTGGATACGGGTCTGGTATGGATCGTAGGGGGACCCCCTATGCCGGTTTTTTCGGCGTAGGGGGGCTCTCCTTACAACCCATAACAGACCTAAGGGCCCGGTATGCTCCTGAGAGGGGGACCCATGCCGGATTTTTATTTAAAATCCGGCGGGGACTTCCCCCTCAGGATTCATAACAAACGCCGCACACGTGTAGAATTGGCGGGAATCCAAGTCGGATCTCCCGTCGCTTCTATGACGGCTCTGTCTCCATCGCGGCAAGCCAGCTCGGCGCTGGCTCCCGCGATGGGGCTCGTAGGTGCTCAATCTCGCCGAGAAAGAGAGCGAGATTGACACAAAATCGGGTTCACCTACTGTACATATGACCTTACATAACTGTCACCAATAACTTACCTGGATAGAATTCATCCCGGATCTGTGTGACCTGGCCCATGTGGCGCCTCTTTAGGTCCGACCACTTTTTTAAGATGGCCATGCGGTCATGTGTGCCGCCATGCACATTGCGTAACTCCCGCAATAGGGAGCTGACATTTTTTTTTTTTCCTGCTGCCTGCGGATCTGGTCGTATCCCTGTTGCAGGAGCCTCTGCAAGATGAAGAACAAAGTATATTATAATACTTTTGTTTAAACCCTTATGGATATATGACGTAAATGTATGGTATTCAACAATTGGAAGCATTCTCGCCTTATTAATCAATGACAGGGGTAACATGACAGATTTTATATCTTGCCATTTTGGTCGCCACCTTTTTTGCATAAATATAGCAGCCATTATCATTTGCATAATTATGTATATATGAGTAACAACAACACAGGATACACGTATAGGGGAGAAATGAGTTGCTATTCATCTGACCGCTATAATTATTTTTTGACCCTTATACTGGGCCTGTACAATAGATTATTTTTTTTCATCCCTATCTTTATATAGGAACAATAATATGTTTGTTTCTTTTGACTTTTTGATGAATTAATTTTGAATAAATAATGGAGTTGATGTTATTTAAAAACTACAACTACCAGCATGCTCTGATACACCATGTAGCTCACCGTCACCAGCTGTACAACAATTATACTTTAACTCCCAGCATGCCTGGACAGTTAATGGCTGTCCGGTAATACTGGGGAGTTGTTTTGCAACAGCTGTAGGCTCCGTTTAGGAAACAGTGCCGTACCAGACGTTTTTTTTTATTGTGGAGGGGAGGGTGGCTATGTAGGGGTATGTGTATATGTTGTGTTTTTTATTTAGTGTGGTGTAGTGTTTTTATGGTACAGTCAGAGGGGCGTGGGGTTCACAGTAGTTTCCCGCTGAGGGTTTGAGCTGCAGCGCCAAATTTACTTCAGCTAGAAGCAGACTGTAAGCCCCAGCCCATGTGAATGTACCCTGTACATTCACATTGGGGGAGAGGGGGGGGGGTTATTGCAGCCAGTTGCATGCAGGGAGTTGTAGTTTTGCAACAGCTGGAGGCACAATGGTTGCAAAACACTGCGAGTTTGTTACCTAACTCAGGGTTTCAAGACCAGTGCGCCTCCAGCTGTTGCAAAACTACTACTCCCATCAGGCATGGTCTGTCAGTGCATGCTAAGAATTTTACTTTTGCTGCATCTAGAGTGCCACAGTTTAGAGACCCATGTATAGTGAAAAACTGAGCTTTTGCTGATTGGCCCACAGGCCAACTTCACCTTTTTACCTGCCTGGCCATCCTCGTTTGGCCCTGCCCTAACTCCAGCTAAGCAGGTAAAAAATCTGGGTATAATTTTTGATGCTGAACTAAGCTTCGTACCTCACGCAAAATATTGCATAAAATCAGCCAACTATCATCTGCAATTATTACGGAAAATTAAGAATCTTTTCACTCAGCACAACCGTATGATCTTAGTTCATGGACTTATCCACTCTAGGTTAGATTGTTCTAATGTTTTCTTTCTAGGGCTCCCACAGAAGTGGATAAAACGATTGCAGATTACACAGAATCATGCTGCAAGACTAGTCACAAACTGCCCAAGGCGGAATCACATCTCCCCGGTGCTTAAGAATCTACACTGGCTCCCGATAGCAAAACGGGTTGAGTTCAAGGCACTCTGTCTGGTGTTTCGGGCCTATTGGCAACTAGGTCCGATGTACTTATCAAATATGACACAACACTACTGTCCACCCAGAGAGCTTCGCTCTACTGACGCCCTGTTAGCAATTATTCAATCTAGTCGATCAGCTTCAAAAGGTGGCCGCCGGCTCCAAACAATGGGGAACTCTCTTTGGAACCAGCTCCCTCATCAGCTCCGAGCATCCTCCTCCTTGATGGCCTTCCGTAAGGGCTTGAAAACACTTCTTTTTTCACAAGCCTACAGATAGAGACTTGGCCTTCCAAGCCCTTAGCAGGACGCTGCCTTAATCCCAGGCTGCGGTCCATAGTCAGGGAGTAGGGATAGGCTTTTTGTGCCCTGACACCCCCCTTCTTTTTATATTTCTGTTTATTTCTTGTCTGTTCCCCTCTTTTACTTAGATGTCCTAGTTTCTTCTTTTTGCTCTTGGGAACTGGATACCCCCAGCTTGTTGGTAAGCGCTTAGACGCGAGTTTCACAACTCGCATTCGGCGCTCTATAAGTATTTATTCTAATCCAATCCAATAGTGGTCTGAAAAATGTGGGCCTGCAGAACTTGCAAAACTAGAAGTCCCAGCATGCCAAGGCATGCTGGAGTTGTAGTTCTGCAACATCTAAAGGGCAATATGTATTCGAACGTCCTTGGGCCTTCAGGACCCTGAAGTCAGGACGTTCGCATACGTCCTATGTCCACAACATGTTAATTATGCTAAATAGCAAGGAAAGTGCCAAAATACACATTTACCAACCAGGGTGTCTGCAGCTGTCCAGGCATGCTGGGAGTTGTAGTTTTGCAAGAGCTGGGGACACACTGTTTGGGAAATACTAATATCTGATCTTATATCCTAACTTTTAAACTAAACTCTAAAATGCTGTTAAAGATAATGAAAAAACAGTGGTGAAATTACTTACATTAATCAGCAGTTTTTCCTCACTGGATGAAAAGTTACTCCCCACCATCTTCGCTTCGCAGTGCAGCACAAAATCGCGATCCGAAATTCGACTGGCAAAGATCCAGGAAATGATCTCGGTTTTCGCGTGTTGTTCGCGCGCCTGCGCATGCGCGGACGAGAATTTCGCAATCATTTTCGCATTCGCATTAGCGAAATTTCGCAATATTGTTTATTCGATAAAATATCACGAATATTCGATTTTGGCGAATATTTCTCGAATATTCGTCTATATATTCGTGATATATCGCGAAATCGAATATGGCGTATTCCGCTCAACACTAGTGACAATACTATTTTATGTGCAGTATATTCAATTCATCCTTGTCATTCTGCTCACCACTGTCCGGACTGAGGAGAAAAGTTAACAGTGTTATTACTATTGATAACCCTACTCCCTTCTGCCATCAGAGCAATGTATGTGCCCACCTGAGCTGGGAAGAGGGATGCAAGTCTGCATCTGAAGAAAGTAATATGCGGTCGCTCTTGGAATCCTTCTTCTGGCCCTAGTATAGTAAAGACTTCAGCAGCCAAGGTCATTATGTCTTTGAGGATAAAAATCGATTACAATGTCTCAAGATAAAGTATAAAAAAAAGTTTATCTTCAGGGTGGAAATCTGAAAATGTAAAAAAATTGGCTTGAGAGGGACTTTAAGATATTCGTGTTTCTGTTACGAAGGAGGGGTCAACAACTATAAACGATTATTTTGCAAATAAAACATTATTTGCAATATTTAATCTTAACCTTACTAGAGAAATGTAAACAATGTACTTTTTTTATACAGAACATAGTAAATACACAAACTATAACACTGTAGATTAGTTTTCACATTAAGACAGCCAGACTATTAATCTATGGTTTTTCAAATGCAAATGAGTAGAACAAGGTTTATTTAGTAGCATTGTGCAAACTTCTGTTGTATGATGTAACCCTAAAAGCATCCAATCATACTCTTGAGAAAATGTGAATGTGCAATATATATGGGGCCAGATTCACAGCGGACTTACGACGGCGTATCTCCACGTACGCCGTTGTAAGTCTGAATGTGAGCCGTCGTATCTATGCGCCTGATTCTTAGAATCAGTTACGCATAGATTTGGCCAAGATACGAGCGGCGTAAGTCTCCTACGCCGTCGTATCTTGGGTGCAATATTCACGCTGGCCGTAAGGGGCGCTTCTGTAGATTTACGCGTTGAATATGTAAATTAGGTAGATACGCCGATTCACAAACGTACTTGTGGCCGCTACGCCGTTTACGTAAGGCTTACGTCCGACGTAAAGTTACCCCTGCTATATGAGGCGTAGGTAATGCGAAGTATGGACGTCAGCAAGCGTATCTCTTTACGTTGTTTACGTAAGTCATACGTGAATGGGGCTGTGCGTAGGTTACGTTCACATCACAGGCAATGGGCCTGGCGTATCTTATGGAGTAAATTCGACTTGATACTGAGCATGCGCGCGCATGCGCCGTTCGTTTGGCGCGTCATTTACGCGGGGTCACGATTGATTTACATACAACACGCCCACCTCTTCCACATTTGAATTACGCAGGCTTACGCCGGCCCATTTACGCTACGCCGCCGCAACTTACAGGGCAAGTGCTTTGTGAATACTGCATTGCCCGTCCAAGTTGCGGAGGTGTAGCGTAAATAGGATATGCTACGCCCGCACAAAGTTACGCGCTCGTACGTGAATCTGGCCCATAGTATGTAAAGCGCTATGTAAATTGAAAGCACTATATGAGCACCTGTGTAAATAAATAAATACAAATACATAGAATATATAGGCTGGCATTGCCAGCTTTTTTTTAATGCTGGTTACTGGGCTGCAATGTTACATAGTTACATAGTAGGTTACATACAGTAGTTATATAGTAGGTAAGGTTGAAAAAGACACAAGTACATCAAGTCCAACCTATGTGTGTGATTATATGTCAGTATTACCTTGTATATCCCTGTATGTTGTGGTACTTCAGGTGCTTATCTAATAGTTTCTTGAAACCATCAATGACCCCTGCTGAAACCACTGCCTGTGGAAGGGAATTCCACATCCTTGCCGCTCTTACAGTAAAGAACCCTCTATGTAGTTTAAGGTTAAACCTCTTTTCTTCTCATTTTAATGAGTGGCCACGTGTCTTGTTAAACTCTCTCCCGTGAAAAAGTTTTATACCTATTGTGGGGTCCCCAGTATGGTATTTGCAAATTGAAATCATAAGCCCTCTCAAGCGTCTTTTCTCCAGAGAGAATATGTTCAGTGCTCACAACCTTTCCTCATAACTAATATCCACCAGACCCTTTATTAGCTTTGTTGCCCTTCTTTGTACTCGCTCCATTTCCAGTACATCCTTCCTGAGGACCAGAGTCTTGTAGAGCGGGAGAATTGTCGTTTTATCTCTAGAGTTAATTCCCTTTTTAACGCATGCCAATATTCTGTTTGCTTTGTTAGCAGCAGCTTGGTATTGCATGCCATTGCTGAGCCTATCATCTACTAGGAACCCCAGGTCCTTTTCCATCCTAGATTTCCCCAGGTGTTCCCCCAGTGTATAGATTGCATTTATATTTTTGCCACCCATATGCATTATTTAAAATGTTTCTACATTGAAATTCATCTGTAATTATAAAACATATAATCACAGAGTTGAACTGTGGATATGAGAGCAAATTATAACAATGCCACGTCCCGATAGATTAGATTGTATAAGAATAAATTGGCAGATGATGGACTTATTAGGCATAACACATATTTAAAAAGATATGTAAGTTTATTTAAAGAAAAACATACAGAGTAATTCAAAACATATGTAACATATTGGCCATTAATAAAACCACCTAAGAACACAAAAATAATATGGTGAAACACCACCTACAAACCAGAAAAGGCACAATATATTGGAGAGAAGGACACCAAGGTAACTTCCTACTAGTAGGTATATAAACGTATAATTTATGGAAGGCGATGTGTCATGTGCAGCTCAGCTCGACATGTTGCATGTATTGAAAGGACTCTTCTTCAGGAGATAATGGCGTGTTCCATAAATGAAAAGGTTTTTGCAAATCAAAAAAATGGTTTGTCAAAAAAAAAAAGAGTAGAAAAAGAACTCTCAGGTGATCCACTGTCTCCAAGGAAAAAGAATGGCTTCAATAAAGTTAATAACGTACAACGTTAGAGGGTTAAACTCCCCACAGAAGCGACATATGGTGCTATGGGAATTAGAAAGAATGGGCGCAGAAATAATATTCTTACAAAAAAAACATCTGGCATTGTACACCAATATTAAACTACACTCTAAGAAGATCCCTTTATGATATTATGGAGATTCCCCCACAAAGAGGGCAAAAGGGGTGGCAATTGGTTTTGGAAATAATGTTGGCTTTGAGATCGAGGATAGGAAGGTCGATCCTGAAGGTAGATTCCTGTTCCTGAGACAAACGATATCCGGCACAAAATATACCTTGGCAAATGTATACTGCCCCAATAAGCACCCTAAAAAATATTTGCTAGAGATCTTAAAGGAATTGGGTGAATTTAAAAAAGGTTACTTAATACTGGCTGGAGATTTAAACTTCACCATGGATAGCAAATTAGATTCCACTTCCGGGGTAGTAGATAAAGGAAAAAAAGTATTAAGAAGGGTAAAAGGAAAACTATTTGAACATCAATTAGTAGACGTCTGGAGGATTCAACATCCTAATGAAAAAGCTTTTACATACCATTCAATGATACACGGAATGTACTCCAGACTGGACTATATACTGATCGAACATAGAGCATTGGAGATAGTAGAGGAAACATCAATAGAAATAGCCACAATATCAGATCATGCCCCAGTGACAATGATTTTAAAATTAAAAAGGGAAGTGACGGGGAGAGAAGCCTGGAGAATAAATGAAGATATAATTGAAGTTCAAGAAGTAGAGAAGACTGTAAAAACAGAAATCGACCAGTATTTTCTGACCAATGACACCTCAGAATTAAGTAAAGCAATAATTTGGGAAACACATAAGGCCGTTATAAGGGGCCAACTAATAGCTATTGGGGCTAAAAAAAAAGAAAGAAAGAGAAATTAACATGCAAAGAAACTTAAAAGAAATATATGACTTGGAACAAAGACATAAGATAAATGCCGAAAAGGAAACCCAACGTGCCTTAATATTAAAAAGGGAACTGTTAAAAGACCTAATGGAGTAGGAAACAAGAAAAGAGTTCAACAGAATTAGAAAGGACAGATGCAAAGGAGGAAACAAGCCTGGAACAAGCCTGGAAAATACCTTGCAAAAATGTTAAGGCACAATAAGTCATTAAACTACATAGAGAAGATAAAGAATGTAAGAGGAGAAATGGTGAATAAAACAGCTGAAATTGCAACAGCATTCCAAACATTGTAGTGCATTATACACAATTAGAAAGCAAGATACACATAAGGATAAGGAGAAAAGGAAAGAAAAATACAAGAATATTTAAAGAATGCGAAATTGCCAAAAATACATGAAGAACGCCTGACAGCTTTGGAAAGTGATTACACAGGAAGAAGTTAGAAGAGCATTGAAAGAAACACCTACTGGGAAAAGTCCTGGACCAGATGGGTTCACCATCAAATACTATAAAAAATTTCAGAGCCAACTGATCCAGAGACTATTGTGGGCCAGATTCTTGTAGAATCCGCGGCGGCGTAGCATAAGCCATTTACACTACGCCGCCGCAAATTACTGGAGCAAGTGCCGTATTCTCCAAGCACTTGCTCCGTAATTTGCGGCGGCATAGTGTAATTGGCCTGGCGTAAGGCCGCGTAATCCAAAGGGGGCGGCTTGTATTTAAATTAGGAGCACCCCCGCTCCGATCGAACTGCGCATGCGCCGGGGCGGAAAAATAGCCCAGTGCGCATGCTCCAGCTCACGACGGAAAACGTCAATGACGCCGACATGAGCGTCATTGACGTAAAGTCGTATTCGCGGACGACTTAGGAAAACGACGTAAACGACGGAAAAAGCCGACGCTGACCCGACGCCATACTTAACATGGCATACGACGGACCTTCGTAAACTTGCCCCTCATATAGCAGGGGCAAGTTTACGCTTACGTAAACATCGTAAATTCACTGCGTCGTACGTTCGGGAATCTCGCGTAAATAGCTAATTTGCATAGACAACGGGGAAAACGACGAGGCAACACCTAGCGGCGGGAAAAAAATAGCATTTAAGATCTGACAGCGTAAGAGCCTTACGCCTGTCAGATCTAAGGGATATCTATGCGTAACTGATTCTAAGAATCAGTCGCATAGATACGACGGCCCAGATTAGGACTTACGACGGCGCAAATGGCGTTGCGCCGTCGTAAGCCCTTTGAGAATCTGGGCCTATGTGATTACTTTAATAAAATAGGGGAAGAAGAGGTAATACAACAAGAATCCTTATTGGCCCACATCACTATAATACCAAAACCTGGAAAAGACAAGTTACTAGTTATAGGCCTATAGCACTACTAAATGTTGACACAAAACTTTATGCAAAAATTCTAGCTACCCGACTAAAGAACTTAATGCCAGATTGGGTTGACCCAGACCAGACTGGGTTTATACCCGGAAGAGAAGGTAAAGACAATAGTTTAAAAACTATACTACTACTACAGGAAAACAAGAGCGGAAAATCCCCAGTTCTACTCCTGTCAATAGATGCCGAGAAAGCATTCGACAGGGTAGACTGGGGATTTATGATGGACACGCTTCAGCATTTGGGAATGGGATCTAAAATCAGACACTGGATACAAAACCTGTACAGTAGACCAACGGCAAGGGTCAAGATTAATGGTATGATGTCATCGCCCTTTGAAATGCATAATGGGACTAGACAAGGGTGCCCGCTCTCGCCACTTCTATATGTATTGACGCTGGAACCTTTTCTGGTATCTTTGCGAAATAATCCAAATATAGAGGGGGCGAGAATAGGTGAAGAACACAAAATAGCGGCATACGCCGATGACATCTTAATGTACATAACTAATCCAAGGGTGACCCTGTCAAACATACTTAAGGAAATAAAAAAGTACGGAGAACTTTCAAACTTTAAAATAAATCCTATAAAAACAGAAATTTTAAATATAGGGGTGGAGAAAAAAGAACTTGTGCTGCAAAAACAATATCCATTTACGTGGGTGAGAGGAGAGCTAACCTAATTGGGGGTTAAATTGACATCTACAGTAGATGGTCTGTATCTTGCTAACTACATCCCTCTTCTAAATGAGATAAAAACAGATCTAAAAATGAATATAACAAGTTCACTTTCATGGATTGGAAGGATAAATGTCTTTAAGATGGTTATCCTCCCAAAAATAACATATAAATTCCAGATGTTACCCATAGACATTCCACAGAGTTTTTTTTAAGATTATTAAAACAATGCTGATAAAATATATATGGAAAAAAACAAAAAACCAAGAGTACATTTTGCAACATTAACAGAGGAAAAAAACACGGAGGATTAGCAGCATCGTATATAATTAGATATTACAAGGCCACAATTATTGCACGAATGGTAGAATGGGGAAATAAAGACAAAGAAAAAGAGAAAAAATGGGTTTGAATGGAAAATACTATAAGTAAAACAGCACTTCACAAAAATGTATGGATACCACGGAAATATTGAGTGTTGGATGTAGACACACATGGACTAACAAGAAATGTTTTCAAAGTATGGGATTTAATTTATAAACAGAACAAATGGATTTATAATTCACCTTTAATTTCACTCACGGTAACTAACTTTTTTATCCCTGGGAAAGGGATTTGGTTGGGAAATAAAATGGGGGCAGCACAAATAAAGGAAATCATAGATCAGGGAAAGATAAAAACACTCTTGGAGATACAAGGAAAAAAGAGGTGGGATATCAATGAATGGGACTATATACAATTAAAACACTTGGTAAATTCAATACCCTCACCTATAAGAGATGAAAAGAAATTAACAGCACTAGAAAAATTATGCTCTCTACAAACTCCACTAAGGCATGTGATATCAAGAGTATATCGAATCCTGACAGAATTAGAGCTACAAGGAAGACCCTATTTTATAGAGAAATGGGAAAAATAATTAAATAAGAAATTTGATGACCAACAAGTTGAAAGAATAATAACATCCGTACATAACACCGCAACAGATATGAATACAATTGAAATGAACAATAAGTGCATTTCGAGATGGCATAGGACACCCAAAGTGATCCATAAATAAAATAAAGATAAAACCCCATTATGCTGGAGAGAATGTGGACAGATCGGAACAACTACACACATATGGTGGTACTGTCCAAGGATAAAGCAATAAGAAATCCGGGAATACGCTGAAGTAATAACTGGAAAAAGGATATCTAATAGCACACAAGCGTGTGTGTTTTATGAACCAACAGAATTAAATATAAGCTATAGGAAAACATTAATTCCACCATTGATAAATGCCACAAAATGATTGATACCAAAGAATTGGCTAAGTACAAAAAAAACTGAGATAAAAGAATGGTTCAAAAGAGTGGATAACTATAGTAAAATGGAATACCTATGCAGTAGTGATGTGGGCCAACTTAATACATATAATAGAAGATGGAGACAATGGAAAAACTTTAAATCATCGGAGGAGTACTTGGGAAAAAATAATAAATGATAACAGAAGATGAAAGAAGACAAAAAGGAAGGAACAAACCATTAGGGGAGGGAGGGGGATAGATAAAATAATATACAACAAGGGGAAAAAAAACACAAGCAGACACCCTAGGGAATAAAATGGCGGTCATTGTAACTTTTTATCTTGCACGGTATTTGCGCAATAATTTTTCAAACGCCTTTTTTTTGTAAAAAAAAAATGGTTTCATTAATTAAAAAATAACAAAACAGTAAAGTTAGCCCAATTTTTTTTTAAAATATGAAAGATGATGCTACGCCGAGTAAATAGATACCTAACATGTCATGCTTGAAAATTCATGGAATGGCGCCAAACTTCGTTATTTAAAAATCTCCATAGGCGACGCTTTAAATTTTTTACAGGTTGTCAGTTTAGGGTTACAGAGGAGGTCTAGTGCTAGAATTGTTGCACATGCTCTAACGCACGCGGCGACACCTCACATGTGTGGTTTGAACAACGTTTACATACGTGGGCGGGACTTACGTGTGCGTTCGCTTCTGAGCGCGAGCTACCAGGGACAGGGGCGTTTTAATTGTTTTTTATTTATTTATTTATTTATTTATTGTTTACACAAAGTACAGGATGTCATATGACGTCCACCCAGGATAACAGATCCCCTTTTTGGATGTCATATGACGGCGTGCGGTTTTTAAGTGGTTAAAGATAAAATATAAAAATCATCTTTCGGAAAACCACAAATGATGCAAAACCAAAGAAGAGACGATACTAATGAATGAATGAAATCATGAGCAAGTCTCTTGCTATGGTTGAGTCTGAGGTGGTTTAAAAAATTTAACAAAAAAAAAAAATGACCCCCATGTGGATATGTTTCTATGTTGCCCTATATTGTGTTGAGGGGTTGGGCCCATTCTGGGGGGCTGTGGGAGGCTATGCGGCATTATCAAAAATATATCAAGGCAAGGAAACTTTTTATGTCTATTTTTTTGAGTAAATTGATTTGTAAAACCTTTTCATTTATAGAACGCGCCATAAGCTCCTGAAGAAGCGTCCTTCCAATACGCGCATCATGTCGAGCATACTATTGATGATAGGCTAACTGGTCTATAATTCCCAGGGATGTATTTTGGGCCCTTTTTAAATATTTGTACTCTATTGGCTTTTCTCCAATCAGCTGATACCATTCCAGTCAGTAGACTGTCAGTAACAATTAGGAACAATGGTCTGGCAATTACTTGACTGAGTTCCCTAAGTACCCTCGGGTGCAAGTTATCTGGTCCCCGTGATTTATTAATATTAAGTTTCCCAAGTCTAATTTTAATCCTGTCCTTTGTTAACCATGGAGGTGCTTCCTGTGATGTGTCATGAGGATAGACACTGCAGTTTTAATTACTGAAGCCACTGATTCCCTCATGAAGACTGAGGAGAAGAATAAATTCAATACCTTTGCCATCTCCCCATTCTTTGTAACTAGATGTCCTTCCTCATTCTTTATAGGGCCAGTATTGTCTGTCCTCCCTTTTTACTGTTTACATACTTAGAGTTTCTTTTTTTGCTCTTCTCCGCTATGTGTCTTTCATGTTCTATCTTAGCCGCCCTAGTTGCAATCTTACATTTCTTGTTGCATTCTTTATAAAGTCTGAATGCTGATGATGATCCCTCAACCTTGTATTTTTTGAAGGCCTTCTTCTTTGCTTTTATATGCATTTTTACATTGGAGTTAAGCCATCCAGGACTTTTGTTCGCTCTTTTAAATTTATTACCCAATGAGATGCATTGGCTAATGCCCTTATTTCATATACTCTTAAAGCAAACCCATCTCTCCTCCGTGTTCTTTGGGCCAGATTCAGGTACAAATGCGGCGGCGTAACGTATCCCGTTTACGTTACACCGCCGCACGTTTTCGGCGTAAGTGCTTGATTCACAAAGCACTTGCCTGTAAACTTGCGGCGGCGTAGCATAAAGCCGTCCGGCGCAAGCCCGCCTAATTCAAATGGGGTGTGTACCATTTAAATTAGGCACGTTCCCGCGCCGAACGTTCTGCGCATGCTTCGTTAGGAAATTTCCCGCCGTGATTTGCGCGAAATTACGGCACCCCGACGTGTTTTTTGAACGGCGACGTGCGTACGTACTTTCGTATTCCCGGACGTCTTACGCGAAAAAAATAATAATTGAAATTTGACGCAGGAACGACGGCCATACTTTAACATGGCTGTTCTAAATGTAAGCCATGAAAAAGCAGGCTTATGTTTGTGACGGGAAAAACCGACTAGAGAATGCGACGAACGCGCGTACCTTCGTGGATCGCCGTAATCAGCTAATTTGCATACCGACGCGGAAAACGACGCAAACTCCACCCAGCGGTCACCGAAGTATTGCATCCTAAGATCCGAAGGCGTACGAAGCCGTACGCCTGTTGGATCTTAGCCAAAAGCCGGCGTATCTTTGTTTGTGAATTACAAATAAAGATACGACGCGGCAAATTTGAAAGTACGCCGGAGTATCAGCAGATACTCCGGTGTACTTTTTCTGTGAATCTGGCCCTTTGTTCCTAAGGTTTTATCCCAAATTATGCCTTCTAGCAAGGTTCATAGTTTAGGGAAGTTGGCTCTTTTGAAATTCTATGTCTTTGTATTCCCCTCATGTTTACTTTTTGTGTGATTTATACTGAAGCCAATTGACCTGTGATCGCTGTTACCTAAATTGCCCCGCACTTCCACATCCGTGATCAGGTCTGTATTGTTGGTAATCAGTAGATCCAGTAACGCTTTATTTCTAGTTGGTGCATCTACCATCTGACGCATAAAATTGTCCTGCAAGACATTTAGGAACTGGCGAGCCTTAGATGAATGTGTGGTTTCCTCAGCCCAGTCTATGTCTGGATAATTAAAATACCCCATTATGATAACACTTCCCATCCTTGCTGCTAATTCAAATTGCGATAGGAGATCTGTCTCCCCCTCCTCCCTCGGGTTAAGGGGCCTACAGTATACTCCCAGTATTATTTTCCCCTTAGCTTCATCCCTTTGGAGCTCTACCCATAAAGATTCCACCTCCTCCCTAGCTCCCGTAGTGATGTCATCTCTCACATTCACTTGTACATTATTCTTGATATATAGGCATACCACTCCCCCTTTTTTACCCTCTATATCCCTATGATAAAGGGTATGCCCTTGAACGGTTGCCAGCCAATCATGAGAGCTGTTGAACCAGGTCTCTGAAATTCCCACAAAATCCAAATCCTCCTCGTACAACAGTATCTCTAGTTTACCCATCTTATCCACCAGGCTCCTGGCCTTGGTGAACATGCCACGTAGTTAAGACCGGTCACATACTATCCTCTTATTGGGTGTTCTGAAATTGCTTCTAGGACTTGCTACTATACTTACCTTGGATTCTTACCAAATAATTTTCAATAAACACGAAATGGCAAGCAATAGCAATCTAAAGGGTTCCATAACACATATATAACAATAATACAGAAAAAAAAGAAGTAACAAACATTGATAATCTAAATGCAGCCCTCAAAAAATCCACTCGCCTGCTCGTCACTTCTCCCAGTGACCGCAGAGGGGGAAGAGAGAGAGCCGCCCATATGTTTAGAGCGCAGCGCGTGGAACACAGCCATAACAGTTTCCTTTTTTAACAGCCTGTGTCCACTATGCAGCCTACCTGTGCAGGGTAGGAGAGGAACAGGAGAGCCGCCCAGGTGATCAGAACACGGGATAACAGTTTTAATTTTAATTGCCATGTTCCTGCCACTCAATGTCAGATCCAGCCCCGCCTCCTAGTCCCAGGACCTTTATAGACAGATCACCCGTCCAATCCTGGTGACGGATGATCTGTCAAACAAAGTTCCCCGGCCAGGGGGTGGGGCTGAATATGACGTTGAGTGGCAGGAACACGGCAATTAAAATTAAAACTGTTATCCTGTGTTCTGATCACCTGGGCGGCTCTCCTGTTCCTCTCCTACCCTGCACAGGTAGGCTGCATAGTGGACACAGGCTGAATGATGGACACGGGCTAAATGGTGAAAACAGGCTGCCTTTGGTGAACACAGGCTGCATTTGGTGAACACGGGCTGCATTTGGTGAACACGGGCTGCATGGTGAACACTGGCTGCATGGTGGACACAAGCTGCATTTGGTGAACACGGGCTGCATGGTGAACACGGGCTGCATGGTGAACACGGGCTGCATGGTGAACACGGGCTGCATGGTGAACACGGGCTGCATTTGGTGGACACATACTGCATTTGGTGGACACAGGCTGCATTTGGTGGACACAGGCTGCATTTGTTGAGCCCAAGGCTGCATTGGTGGGCACAGGCAGCCTGCATTGGTGGACACGGATCCATTTGTTGTTAATATTTATTTTTATAACTTAATTCTGCATAAAACATTTAAGTGTCATTTCATGAGATAATTTATGAGGGCGTGTTTAGGGGCGAAATTAGGTGCTGGGCGGGCTGAGTGAGGAAACTGGTGGCGAGTAACCCTTAAGGCAAGGCTAGTAGCTCAGGACTTGAAATTTTGAGCCCTGCAAATTGGTTCATCTTGTCTTGTAGGGAGATGGGGCCTTTGAGGACAAATAGAGGCCATAATGACAGAAAACAGATAGTAACAGAGGCAAAAAGGGGGAGAAAAAAGGATAAGAATGAAAACTGGGTTAAAAAAAGACAAGGGTGGGGATGATTAGTGAAATATGGGGAGGTTTATCCTGTCTAAGGCTTAGTGTATATATGAAGCTGCTGTAGAAAAGGGGAAGAGAAGGGGGACAGGAATAGAGGGGGGTTTATAAAATGATCTGAGAATTTGAAAAAATCTGGAAACGCTCAAAGGAAGTACGTTTTCCTTAGTATCTACAACAAAAGTCAGTCTGATCCAGTGAATGATCCTCTCAACACATAATCAATATACCAAAGCCAAAGATAAATATGGCTTTAATATAGAGGCTAGGTGGCGACCTCTTCAATTTTCTAGTAACCTAAATGAGAAGAGGTGTAGGCTGGTGCCCATGGTAGCCCCATAAATATTCCCTGAATTAGTACCTAGCAACTGGCCAAAAACTTATGATGTAGGGCAAAGTTTATTAATTACAAATTAAACTCATTATGAGCCTTTGGGTATCTTTTATTTAAGAAGTAGTGCACTGCTGAAGGACCATCATTTTGGAGGATTGTTTCACATTTCCCATATAGGGATTCCACATTCCCACTGGTGGGGGGGGGGGGGGTCAGCTCCCAAGCAAATAGACAGTGCAGGAGGGGGAGGATTTGTGCATACAGGATAAAACAGCCTTTTTACACAATGGAGAGGATTATCCCCTTAAATTCCACATTGAGTATAACAAGCATGCTATGCTGCATATACAGACTGATTTTACAGTTGTGGATTTAGAAACACTTTAAGACCTGTGGATCTAGGAGAAGAAAATCTATCAAAGTTAGCCAACACATATTTTAAGTGATTGCATGTATGTTACTGTGCACTGCTACCTTTTGCAGCATTTAATAAAATAAACAACGTATAAAATGTCTATATTTTATGGTATATGTAAATGAGTCTGGATTAAGAATGTGAGATGAGTTTTAAAAGGTATTTTGGTCTTGGAATTTTAATGAGAATAAACATTTTTAGAAATGACATACTGTCTTCTCACCTGTCGTGTATAAAAAGATGTTCAGCACCTGTAACATGCAATAAAAATTTACTTACAGCTATTTATCTTGCTAGTATTTTATGCTACTATCAAAGAACTGTGAATTATCATATTTATGCAATTGTAATTAGAGAGCCCACAGATGGCATAGAGTTTCTGACAAGTTTATATGTAACAAATCAGCTTTTACAATGCAGACCATGCATCAAATTATACATTTCCTTAATATAACCTTTAAAGGTTAATTCAGACAGGTAAAGACAGGTAAACACATTGGTAGTGTCACAAGGTAACATATTTTCAAGCATATATGTGTCCAAAAGATATAATAATGATGATAATGGTTCCCTTATACTAAGCTTTGTTAACAAAAAAGTAAATAACATTATTGGATATATGGGCCCAGATTCACAAAGTGTGGGCGCACATTACGCCGCCGTAGCGCAAACGCTGTACGCCGCGCCAACATAGCGCGGAGAGGCAAGCATTGCATTCAGCAAGCTATTGCTCCCAACGCTGTGTCAGGTTTCGAGGGCGCAGGCCGGCGTAGGTGGAAGTGGGCATGACCCCATGCAAATGATGGGGCGAGCGCCGGACAGGTATGCCGGCGTGGCGCAGTGGTTTACGCCCGGCGTATCGCGAACGGTGCATGCGCCGTGACGTGGACGCATGCACAGCACCCCTCTGCGCCTACTCACAACCACGCCGGCACAACCGCCTAAGATACGCCGGCCCACCGCGTACGCCGAGAACATAAGTAGGCCCAGCCAGACGCACGTCCTGTGCAAAAGTACGCTCGCTTGTGTTCCCTGGTGCAAACGTACTTTTGTGATCTGAGCCAACATGTCAGATAGTGAGTTTGACAGGGAGAAGAGGAAGAAGAATTTCTCTGCGGATGAGAGGGCGATCCTGACCTCGGCCATATCAA
This sequence comes from Rana temporaria, assembly GCF_905171775.1. Taxonomy (NCBI): domain Eukaryota; kingdom Metazoa; phylum Chordata; class Amphibia; order Anura; family Ranidae; genus Rana; species Rana temporaria. Next base: position 315,988,069 of record NC_053489.1, read on the forward strand.
AATATGACACCTACCTCAATGGCGCACAGAGCGGGAGGACCAGCAAGGCCAGGAAGATTGAGATCCTTCAGAAGGTGACCCTGGAGATAAACACCCTTGGCCATGAAACCAGGACCTGGAAGGAGGTCCAAAAAAAAATCAACGACATGCGTTGGCGTGTCAGGGAGAAGCTGGCCAAGATAAAAATGCACCTCTTATTTTGCTTTAATATCCTAGTAAGTTAATTGGCTCTTGTGTTAATTGGCCCTAGTATGTGTGTGAATTAATGTATGCATGGTGGATAGGGACCTTAGATTGCAATCTCCTTGGAGACTGATGTGAATGTACAATGTGTTAAGCACTGCGTAAATTGTTGGCACCTTATAAATATCTGTAATAAATAATAATTCAGAAAAGGCACCTCAGGGGCACAGGAGGCGGATCAGCTATGACTGTAAAGCTGACAGCTGAAGAGGAGGTCATCGCCAGCTGCCTGGAGCAGGAGCAGGTGGAGGGCCTGAAGGGATTTGACTCCAGCGAACAGGACTTGAGGAGAGGTAAGTGTTTCATCCCCCATCCAGTGTGGAGCATGTGAGGGGGTGCAAGGGAACATGTGACAAGTGTGTGGGTCCACCAACATGTGAATGCTGTGTGTCATCCACAGATGTGCTGGAGGGAGCTGGGCCATCTTCTGCCCCTGGACGACCCACGCCATCCAAGGAACATCTTCCTCAGTCTCCCCCCCTGGGAAGCCACGAATCAACGGTGGAGGGGGGTGCCCACACATCTGCTCTTGAGGTCGTTGTGGAGGAGCAGGTGGACATACATCAGGAGGAATGCCTGTACCTCAATTAGGATACCATCTTCGCGGACCCTCCGAGACGGTGGACCGAGGGCCACCCCGTCCAGAAGAACCCCTTGAAGGGCTACCCCGGCCAGAGGAACCCCCCGAGGGCCACCCCGTCCAGACGGACACAACCGTCTACATCTCCAAGGAAGGCTCTGAGCAAGACCAGGGGTGTAGCGGGATCGATCCCAGAAGGGCTGGAGAGGGAACAGGCATGCCAGACACGCCACATGGCAGAAATAGCCAACGACCTCCACCGTGTGGCTGACAGCCTGTCCTCCTTTGTCGGGTCCTCGGCATAGACACAGGCTGAGTGCACAGTGGCTGTGCAGGGCACTGCAGCCGCAATGCAGCAGTGCCTCAGCCAGCAGGCTGAACATACCATGTCCATCTCTGACTGCCTGCAGGAGGTAAATGGCAATTGCGCAGCCATGGCCACATGCCTCTGTGACCAGTCACAGACCCTGGATGCCATGCATCAACACATGGTAGCAGGGGGTCCTTCAACATCTGGGGACCAGGGATCGGACGTGCAGGCCACCCAGGAACGGCACACCACGACTATTGGGGAGCTGCAGGCCATCCAGTCTGAGGGTTGCCAGAACAGGCGCCTACAGCGCCAGCACAATGCCAGGCAGAGGCAGTTGCAGGCTGAGACAAATGGCGTGCTGACCCGCATTGCCATTGCCTTGGAGGGGATGCAGGCAACATCTGCAACTAGCTCCAGAAGCGTCAGTCCAGGGGATGAACCTCCACGTGATGCCCCACCCCCCCAACCGAGTCGTCGCCACGACAACTGAGGAGCAGAACCCTGGGCACGAGGCCTGGCCCGCGAGAGGGCAAATGACTGTCCTGAGGACAACGAGTGCAGCTCAGAGTCTGAGCTTTTTTTTATTTGGGTGACGTGCACAGATGCATGTGCCGTGCACCTGTAAGGGCATGCCATGTTGGTCAATGGCATGATCCCAATTGTATTTATTTTTTTCACGGATGTCACAGCACCATCAGACTGCACACAGTCAGCAGTGCAGAGGTGGTGACTGGACACCGGTTTGCAGGGGCAGGGTTTGCACGGTGATGCTACGGTGTGACTGGTGTGTGAGTGTGTGTATGTGTGTGTGGCCAATGTGTGACATTTCTGCCAGAAAGGCATGTCACCTTGGATCGTCGGGGAGAGGTTATCCCCACGACCGTGTGAATGTGGTATGAATGGACAGCAACATCATTTGGGGCCTTGGCGTGGCGTTGCTGCTCCCAAGTCCCGCGCGGTGGACTTGGGCTAAACCAATGTGAGGTGGATGTGGTGTGTGAGCTAGGGACCACAGTGGTGTGCATGCGTGCATTGTCTGTGTGCCATGATGAATGTGTGTGTTTAACGTGCAAAAATGCGTTCCACGAGGCAACTCCTGACTGCTGTTCCTCCAGCAGACGGGGTAGCCTCGGGCAGGGGGGGACTGTGTGGCTCGGGGGTCAGGTCATCACATATGTCAATCTCCAGGCCCTTTCCCATGGCGTATTTGTGCAGCACGCAACATGCACCGATGATCTGGCACACAAAGTTTGGGGAATACAACAGGGCCTCCCGGACTTATCCAGGCATCGGAAACGGGACTTCAGGATGCCAAATGTGCACTCCACCACTGCACGGGTGCGTATGTGTGCAGCATTATATCTTCTCTCGCCTCTGGTTTGGGGATTCCGGTATGGAGTCAGGAGATGGGGCATAAGTGCATATGCCGAGTCACCTGGAAGGGAAAAGACAGGAGGATGTTAGCCGTGCATGTGCCCCTTGTGATGTCTGCATCATGGGGTCGGACAGTCATGCCTGACTCCCATGTCACTCACCAACCAGCCAGCTGTCCCTGTACATGTTCTGTTCGAATTCCGTTGGGATGGTGCTTTGACGGTATATGTAGCTGTCGTGGCTGGCCCCGGGGTGTTTGGCACGGTTGTGCCATATGAGGCATTTGGCATCAGCTATCACCTGTACATTGATGGAATGCCACTGCTTACGATTGTGGTATATGTGCTCTGTGCACAGGGGGGCTGTAGTGCCACATGTGTGCAATCAATGGCCCCCACGGTACGTGGGAATCTGGCAATTCTGTAGAGATCCTGCATTGCATTTTGCCGCAGGTGCTCATGGGTGGGTTTGATGATGTGGTGGGACATGCGTGTGAGGATTGCGGGGACAACCTGGTGCACGCATCTGCTCATGGTGGATTGTGACATCCCAGACACGACTCCACTTGTACGTTGGAAAGATCCACTGACGAGGAAATGGAGTGTTGCCAGTATCTTGACCAGTGGCTGCACTGCATGTGAGCGTTGTGTCTGGCTGGTGATTTCATCATGCAGGGCTGTGGCTAATTCCAGGATGGCATCAGGGCTGAATCTGAAGATGCGGTACACCTCCGATTCCCCCATGCCAAAGACGTTCATGCACGTTCGGTATATCCTCTCCTGTGCCCTCCTCAGTGCCTGTTGATTCAGTTGTGCTATGACCATGGCTGCCCCTGGCATGTTGGCATACGGATGTGTTGTCCTGCAAGTGTGGTTGCTCAGCTCGTCCGTAACGGTGCTGCTGCAGCTGTTCTCCAGCTGACATGTGCATGTCTGTTGCCGGGTTGTACCTCATTTATGGGGAATAACTTTGCGCCCTGGACGTACAACTTACGCGCACTTCGCGTAGCATGCGTCGGGCACACGCACGTTCGTGAATCGCCTTATCTCCCTCATTTACATGTTTGAATGGCTAATCAATGGGAGTAGCACCGTGCATCCAGCCCATATGTGTGCTCTGTAGTTTGCTATTAAAGCTACTTGGTGTGTACTGCACTTGTGCTCTGTAGTTTGCACAAAAAGCTACTTGGTGTGTACTGCACTTGTGCTCTGTAGTTTGCACATAAACCTACTTGGCGTATGCTGCATGTGTGCTCTGTAGTTTGCACATAAAGCTACTTGGTGTGTACTGTACGTAAGCTCTGTAGTTTGCACCTAAACCTACTTGGTGTGTACGGCACTTGTGCTCTGTAGTTTGCACCTAAACCTACTTGGTGTGTACTGCACTTGTGCTCTGTAGTTTGCACCTAAACCTACTTGATGTGTACTGCACTTGTGCTCTGTAGTTTGCACCTAAACCTACTTGGTGTGTACTGCACTTGTGCTCTGTAGTTTGCACCTAAACCTAATTGGTGTGTACTGCACTTGTGCTCTGTAGTTTGCACCTAAAGCTACTTGGTGTGTACTGCACTTGTGCTCTGTATTTTGCACCTAAACCTACTTGGTGTGTACTGCACTTGTGCTCTGTAGTTTGCACCTAAAGCTACTTGGTGTGTACTGCACTTGTGCTCTGTAGTTTGGACCTAAATCTACTTGGTGTGTACTGCACGTGTGCTCTGTAGTTTGCACCTAAAGCTACTTGGTGTGTACTGCACTTGTGCTCTGTAGTTTGCACCTAAACCTACTTGGTGTGTACTGCACGTGTGCTCTGTAGTTTGCACCTAAAGCTACTTGGTGTGTACTGCACTTGTGCTCTGTAATTTGCACCTAAAGCTACTTGGTGTGTACTGCACTTGTGCTCTGTAGTTTGCACCTAAAGCTACTTGGTGTGTACTGCACTTGTGCTCTGTAGTTTGCACCTAAACCTACTTGGTGTGTACTGCACCTGTGCTCTGTAGTTTGCACCTAAAGCTACTTAGTGTATACTGCAAGTGTGCTCTGTAATTTGCACCTAAAGCTACTTGGTGTGTACTGCACTTGTGCTCTGTAGTTTGCACCTAAACCTACTTGATGTGTACTGCACTTGTGCTCTGTAGTTTGCACAAAAAGCTACTTGGTGTGTACTGCACTTGTGCTTTGTAGTTTGCACCTAAACCTACTTGGTGTGTACTGCACGTGTGCTCTGTAGTTTGCACCTAAACCTACTTGGTGTGTACTGTACTTGTGCTCTGTAGTTTGCACCTAAACCTACTTGGTGTTTTCTGCACATGTGCTCTGTAGTTTGCACCTAAACCTACTTGGTGTGTACTGCACGTGTGCTCTGTAGTTTGCACCTAAACCTACTTGGTGCGTACTGCACTTGTGCTCTGTAGTTTGCACCTAAACCTACTTGGTGCGTACTGCACGTGTGCTCTGTAGTTTGCACCTAAACCTACTTGGTGTGTACTGCACTTGTACTCTGTATTTTGCACCTAAACCTACTTGGTGTGTACTGCACGTGTGCTCTGTAGTTTGCACCTAAACCTACTTGGTGCGTACTGCACTTGTGCTCTGTAGTTTGCACCTAAACCTACTTGGTGCATACTGCACGTGTGCTCTGTAGTTTGCACCTAAACCTACTTGGTGTGTACTGCACTTGTGCTCTGTATTTTACACCTAAACCTACTTGGTGTGTACTGTACTTGTGCTCTGTAGTTTGCACCTAAACCTACTTGGTGTTTTCTGCACATGTGCTCTGTAGTTTGCACCTAAACCTACTTGGTGTGTACTGCACGTGTGCTCTGTAGTTTGCACCTAAACCTACTTGGTGCGTACTGCACTTGTGCTCTGTAGTTTGCACCTAAACCTACTTGGTGCGTACTGCACGTGTGCTCTGTAGTTTGCACCTAAACCTACTTGGTGTGTACTGCACTTGTGCTCTGTATTTTACACCTAAACCTTCTTGGTGTGTACTGCACTTGTGCTCTGTAGTTTGCACCTAAACCTACTTGGTGCGTACCGCACGTGTGCTCTGTAGTTTGCACCTAAACCTACTTGGTGTGTACCAAACCTACTTGGTGTTTTCTGCACATGTGCTCTGTAGTTTGCACCTAAACCTACTTGGTGTGTACTGCACGTGTGCTCTGTAGTTTGCACCTAAACCGTCTTGGTGCGTACTGCACTTGTGCTCTGTAGTTTGCACCTAAACCTACTTGGTGCGTACTGCACTTGTGCTCTGTATTTTACACCTAAACCTACTTGGTGTGTACTGCACTTGTGCTCTGTAGTTTGCACCTAAAGCTACTTGGTGTGTACTGCACTTGTGCTCTGTAGTTTGCACCTAAACCTACTTGGTGTGTACTGCAAGTGTGCTCTGTAGTTTGCACCTAAACCTACTTGGTGTGTACTGCACTTGTGCTCTGTAGTTTGCACCTAAACCTACTTGGTGTGTACTGCACTTGTGCTCTGTATTTTGCACCTAAACCTACTTGGTATGTACTGCACACGTGCTCTGTAGTTTGCACCTAAACCTACTTGGTGCGTACTGCACTTGTGCTCTGTAGTTTGCACCTAAACCTACTTGGTGCATACTGCACGTGTGCTCTATAGTTTGCACCTAAACCTACTTGGTGTGTACTGCACTTGTGCTCTGTATTTTACACCTAAACCTACTTGGTGTGTACTGCACTTGTGCTCTGTAGTTTGCACCTAAACCTACTTGGTGCGTACTGCACTTGTGCTCTGTAGTTTGCACCTAAACCTACTTGGTGCATACTGCACGTGTGCTCTGTAGTTTGCACCTAAACCTACTTGGTGTGTACTGCACTTGTGCTCTGTATTTTACACCTAAACCTACTTTGTGTGTACTGCACTTGTGCTCTGTAGTTTGCACCTAAAGCTACTTGGTGTGTACTGCACTTGTGCTCTGTAGTTTGCACCTAAACCTACTTGGTGTGTACTGCACGTGTGCTCTGTAGTTTGCACCTAAACCTACTTGGTGTGTACTGCACTTGTGCTCTGTAGTTTGCACCTAAACCTACTTGGTGTGTACTGCACTTGTGCTCTGTAGTTTGCACCTAAACCTACTTGGTGTGTACTGCACTTGTGCTCTGTAGTTTGCACCTAAACCTACTTTGTGTGTACTGCACTTGTGCTCTGTAGTTTGCACCTAAACCTACTTGGTGTGTACTGCACGTGTGCTCTGTAGTTTGCACCTAAACCTACTTGGTGTGTACTGCACGTGTGCTCTGTATTTTGCACCTAAACCTACTTGGTGTGTACTGCACTTGTGTTCTGTAGTTTGCACCTAACCCTACTTGGTGTGTACTGCACTTGTGCTCTGTATTTTCACCTAAACCTACTTGGTGTGTACTGTACTTGTGCTCTGTAGTTTGCACCTAAACCTACTTGGTGTGTACTGCACATGTGCTCTGTAGTTTGCACCTAAACCTACTTGGTGTGTACTGCACGTGTGCTCTGTAGTTTGCACATCAAGCTTCTTGGTGTGTACTGCACTTGTGCTCTGTAGTTTGCACCTAAACCTACTTGGTGTGTACTGCACGTGTGCTCTGTAGTTCGCACCTAAACCTACTTGGTGTGTACTGCACGTGTGCTCTGTAGTTTGCACATAAAGCTAATTGGTGTGTACTGCATGTGTGCTCTGCAATTTGCACCTAAAGCTACGAGGTGTGTGTACTGCCTTTGTCCTCTGCAGGCCATTAATATGTATGGAAGGACAACAAGGAGAGGCAGAGAGTCACGAGGGCAAGCAGGCTCTGCGTCTAGAGGCAACAGTGCTGGTCGTGGACACGGTGCATCCTCATCAGCACATGGCCATTGGACACGCTCGTTCTTGTTTTCGGCAGCTGGCCGTGTTGAGCCGCAACATGCCGAAGACTTGGTAGAGTGGATGACCAAGCCGCCCTCATCCTTCTCATCCTCTCTCACCCAGGCTCAGGTTACTTTGTCTGGCAAAGTAGCTGCCAAGGTGTCCTCTTCCCTCTGCTCAATGGCATCACTAACTCCTTCCCTAGCCCCACCATGTCCTCCTGAGGAGTCCCCCGAACTGTTTGCACACAGTGTTGGGTACATGCTGCACGAGGATGCGCAGCGTTTTGAAGGCTCCGATGATGGTACACAGCTAGAGGAAGGCAGTAACGTGAGCCCAGAGAGAGGGGGTGCCCAAGAAGGACAGCAATCTGGCAGTCATGTTCCCCCAGCTGCAGCATACTGCCAGGTTTTCGACAGTGATGAGGAGGGAAGGCATGATGAGGTCACTGACTATATGTGGGTGCCTGATAGGAGAGAGGAGAAGGAGGAGGAGGCACAGGCACATCTCCAATGAGGCAGGATGCCCTACAGGGGCCAGCTCAAAGGCAGCACACCGACTGCATCACATTGCAGAGCTTCGCATTTGCAGGGCGCTGCTGTGTCTCAGCGTTATTTCAAAAAAAGATTTTATGGTTGAAGCTACACTTTAAAGAAGTACCAGTTGAAAATTACAAATAGATTCTACTTAACAACAAACCTACAGTCCCTGTCTTGTTTGCACCGCCTTTATACTTCTGTTCAAAGTATATAGGGCCAAAGGGGCTTGTTATGACCTGGGGGGAGGGGGGCAGGGAAACCCATGCTATTTTTCTCCATATTCATGGATTTCATCCATATTGCAGGGACCAAACATTACATTAAAGCCGCAAGCAGTCTTAAATTACCTTTTTATTATAGTAATCTCATTTTGTGCAGGGACAGTTCTAAACACGTACCACTACTATTGACACCCAGCAGGTGCGATATTTAAAGGAATTTTTCTTTTTTTTTTTCACTTTAAGCATCATTAAAATCGCTGCTCTGGAAAAAAATATAGTTTTTAAAACTTTTTTTCCATTGATACATGTTCCCTGGGGCAAGACCCGGGTCCCCAAACCTGTTTTCCGACAATAACTTGCATATTAGGCTTTAAAATGAGCACTTTTAACAGTGTACATTGAATCACGATCTGTTAATTGACCCCCTATCTTTGATGATGATTATTACCTTATATGTCAATGGCTGTACCTTTCATTGGTTCTGTTTCTTATATAAGCTAATCGTAACTTTTATAATGACTCTTTTTTATATTGATCTGTACCACTATCTATTTTTTCAATAAAAGTTTGTAAACAAAAAAAAAAAAATGAGCACTTTTGAATTCGAACGTTCGAGTCCCATTGACGTCAATGGGGTTCTAAATGTTTGCGCGAACGTTCGGTCCGTTCGAAGGTTCTGGTGCGAACCGAACGGGGGGTGTTCGGCTTATCCCTAGTAGAGACTAGTGAATGTTGCTGAATACGTCCTGCTTGATAGGCATAATCACTATGGGCCATATTCTTAAACAAGTTACGCCGGTGTATCTACTGATACACCGGCGTAATTCGTAATTCCCGCCGGCGTATCATTGTTTTGTATTCACAAAACAATATACGCCGGATTTAGGCTAGGATCCGACTAGTGTAAGACACTTACACTGTCGGATCCTAAATGTAATTACTCCGCCGGCCGCTAGGTGGCGTTTACGTTCAGGTCTCATTTGTTTATGCAAATGAGCCTGATACGCTGATTCACGTACGAAATCGCATCGCGTAACCGTCGCTAACATCGTTTGCGTAGGCGTAAGGTTACCCCTGCTATATGAGGGGTAACCTTACGCCAGTCCCACGTAGGCCATGTTAAGTATGGCGTTGGGTCCGCGTCCTGTTTTCCCGTCGGGTACGTCGTTTTACTAAGTCGTCCGCGAATACAACTTTACGTCAATGACGCACACGTCGGCGTCATTGACGTTTTACACCGAGAACTGGAGAATGCGCACTGGGCTATTTTAAGCCCGGCACATGCGCAGTTCGTTAGAATCGGGGGCGCGCTTAATTTAAATACAAGCCGCCCCCTTGGATTTACGCTGCCATACGCCGGGCCATTTACACCACGCCGCCCCAAACTACGGAGCAAGTGTTTGGGGAATACAGCACTTGCTCCTGTAGGTTGGGGCGGCGGAGTGTAAATGGCTTACGCGACGCCCGCCCAAAAACTACGGGAATATGGCCCTATATTAGTGATTATAGTCAAAATTGTTCGAACTCCCTGATGAAATTAAATGACAGAGTAACACTGGCTAAATAATATGGAGGTCAGATAAAGCCTGTATACTAGGTGCCGAAGGCATCCATATGTCCAAATAGCCCAAGGACAACCTCCAAAGTGATCGATACAATTACCATTTGATAAATATTAATTACAGGTTTGAGGCACTCGGGAAAAGGAGCAACCCTATAATTATGCAAGAATGTTGAGTATGGCTTCAGATAAATAGAATAGCTAATCTTAAAAAATGTAACATCATCCAGTTTGATATACAGATGAAAAGGGTGGGGACAAGGGACAGTGGCTAATGCTGATCCTCTAACATTCCCTCCCCCCAAAGGATTAATGGACTATCTCGGTACTTGGTAAGAAATGACATACATGTAAAAAACAATAGTACATTTTATTGCATAAAATTATTAGACAAAGAATCCCCTCCTTGCTTTCCCTCTGGGCTCGTGTGGAATGCGCATGCGCGGGAGCGTCAATCGGGCACCCGCGCTGTGTGGAGGAACTGACCTGTGACTTCAGACACCGCTGATTGGCGTTGATTTCGATCCTCCTTAGACTCATTATCACATCGCTTTAATATTAGCATTTTGATCTTCCCTCGCCATTACGGAGATATATCCTTGCCCCCCCCCCGTCTATAATCTGTAATCAAGTTAACCATACTCAAACGGACAATGCCGTCCCACTATTGAATCTGTCACGGTCATGTATTGTTTCCCATTGCACATATCCTGCACACCCAGGTAACTGGACACCTTTGTTTCCTAGACCGCTCACTGTCCTACACCTCTCACTCTATTTGCACCTTGTGCCCCCTTTCTTCATCATTTCATCTTATTTTGGTCAATCTTTAGAGTATCATTTAATTTCTTTTTTTGCTCTCACGAGCACCCCCTATACTTTTTCCATAAATACTCACCTTCTTCTCCTTAACGCTTAACCAGTGTGGCCGTGGTGCCACACATCTTTATATATATATATATTGCTTGCCTATCACTATGTTCCCAATCACACTACTCACTAATGGGATCTAAAACCCAAATGTTCCTGTATTTTACAGTTGGTTTGACCAATGACCTGCCCTGTTACAGGGGCTCTACTTGGTAATGATAGCTCTTTCATGACAACTTCCTGTCTGGTTTAACAACCTGTATGTTATCGATTTTGTGTGATTTACATCTCCCCAATGTATTGTAATTGTCTTAAAATTTTAATTAATGTCAATTTATCTTCTTCTACTATTGCATAGCGACCCCTGGTGGTCTGATGCGGTCTCTGGCCGCCTAGTTCCTTTCTCCCCATACATCGGCGGACTTGTGTTCCCCTGGGAGGGGTGACCCTATTGGTTCATCCTCTCCTTGCTTTCCCCGAGCCGGGCTCCCCGCCCTCTGGGCTCGTGTGGAATGAGCATGCGCGGGAGCATCAATCGGGCACCCGCGCTGTGCGGAGGAACTGACCTGTGATGTCAGACACCGCTGATTGGTGGCATTTCTGGCGTCCCTGGGTTGGGGAGCTCATTTAAAGGGCTTAGCCCGTGAGCACCGCGGACCTCTCTTTGTGGTTCCTAAATGTGGGTCAGAGTATTGAGGCTGTTTAACATCCTTGGATGGGGGACTCCCACAGGTACTTTTTCTTCTGGCTTTTAGGAGCATTTTTGTATGCCCTGTTAATTACCCATTGTAACCTACTTCCTTTTGCATCAACAGACTTCCCTTTGCCGGGCAGTCATTTGCAATGATGGACCCTACACAATTTTTTTACCTATGATGCTATCCTAGTCAGGAGTACCTTGGGATGTCCCCACCTTCAACTTTCCTCACTGTCCCCGCATCACAGTGAACCATCAGATGGCTTGGAACCCACACTACTAATTTTCAATTACCCGGTGAGCCTAATTTGGGTCACGCTCTGTTCAGCTTAATCATGGTTATGGGTATCCATTCTTTCTTCCCTCCCCCTTGGCTTTCCCTCCCCCTGCCATTCCCTTTCCCTCTCCCCCTTCCGCTCCATCTCTCCTTTCCCTTCCCCTCTCCCCTCCCTCCCACCACCCCCTTCCCCTACTTAGTCCCTTACCTCCCCCCTTTTTCCCCCTCCTTCCCCCTCCTAGCCCTCCCCTCCTCCTCCCTTTCCCCCCCTCCTGCCCTCCCTTTGCTCCCAGTCTCCCTCCCCCTTACCTGGTTTCCCCCCTCCCTTCCCCTTCCTTCCTCTCCCTTTTCCCTCCTCCCTTCCTCTTCCCCTCCTCAATGGGTGTCCCATTCCTTATTTATGCTCCTCTTTACTTGATTTCTTACCTATTGTGTGCCTCCATTTAGAGATTCCCGCATTATCCCCCTTGTCCCCCGCAGGGGGGTTATTTTACCTGGGCGGCCTGACACCGCACATGACCACACAAATAGTGGGTAAGCTATTTCATTCTGTATTATCCCTTTCTATTGTATTATTATGGCTATTGTTGAATTATTATGTTTGTTTAATATTAATTGTATTGTTTGCTTTATAGATTGGTCATCCTGAGGAAGCGGTTCTACCGCAAAACTAGACGAGGCATAGACCAGTCTTTATGTTTGTAATAACAGATTTTGCCCGGGGGTATCCCTGAGGTCCTGTTTTTTCAATTTTAATCTTGTATTCTTTGTCTAATAATTTTATGCAATAAAATGTACTATTATTTTTTACATGTATGTCATTTCTTACCAAGTCCTGAGATAGTCCATGAATCCTTTTGGGGGGAGGGAATGTTAGATGATCAGCATTAGCCACTGTCCTTTGTCCCCACCCTTTTCGTCTGTATATCAAACTGGATGATGGTACGTTTTTTAAGATTAGCTATTCTATTTATCTGAGGCCATACTCAACATTCTTGCATAACAATGGAGGTTATTTAATAAAGGAAAACCCTCTTGGCACAACAAGTACAATAGGAGAACCTAAGAGACAGCTAAAAGAAACACAAGCAGTAAAACAAATTCAAGATGATTTCATTTCAAAAGTATTTTTTTATTTTCAAATAAATCAAAAATCTTCTGGCATAGCAATGGCCCCCCTACCTGTAAAATAGTCCACATAATTATGCCGCACTTAACGGGCGCTTTAGGGAGGCAAGCCAGGACGGTCAGCTTCCAGGGCCGGGATTGGATTTAGGTCATGAATTGCGGCCTTAGGCCCAACTGTGGCCATATAATTAGGAGCATTATTTGATAATTGTGCAGAACACAGCACGCCATGACAATGTGGTTGAGTTTGTACTCCGCCATATTTATGGATGTAAGAAATAGGCGGAACCAGCTGGCCATTATGCCAAATGCATTCTCGACCACTCTTCTGGCCAGCAGGTAATTAAAAACCCTCCTCTCAGGCGTGAGGGTCCTCTGGGGAATGGCCTCCTTAGATGATCTTCAAGCCCAAATGCTTTATCAGCGACGAACACAAATGGGAGTCCTTCCACGTTGTCTTCCGCAGGTGGCAATCCCAATCCACCAGGCTGGAGACGTCAGGAGAACTCGGTCTTGGAAAACACTCCACCATCTGACATCCGGCCATTTTTCCCCATGTCCAAATATAAAAAATCATATGTTGCCGACACCACCGCCATTATCACAATACTATGGAACCCCTTGTAGTTGAAATAGTATGACCCCGAATAGGGTGGTGGGACGATGCCAATATGCTTTCCATCTATTGCCCCTCCGCAGTTTGGAAAGTTCCACCGTGTGGCAAACTGGGATGCCACAGTCTGCCATTCCTTTGGCGTTGAAGGGAACTGTGGAGTCAGACAATAAAAAAATATATTAGTACTTTTGCACATAACATTGCAAGCAGATGTAAAACAAACATTCTTGGCCAACATCAGTATAACATTTATTTTAAGGAGTATTTAAAGACACAAATATAAGGTCCACTTATCAGATTTCTCACCCCCTCTGATGGCCCATTGTTCCTCACCACCGCGTTCATGGACTAAGCTTGAGTCAAGACAAGAACCCCAACACCAAGTCAATGCACAGCACGAACTCTACTACGATGAGAACGTACCCACAACATGGCTAGAAAATGGCCGGCTAGTCAGAACAAACTAACAGAACGCACAGAAGAACAGGAAGACCTATGAAGAAAGACCTGAAAATCAGAAACAAGCGGACAAGAATGCACTGGAAACCAGATACAAACTCACAAGAACAACATTTGTCTCTCACCAGACCTCTACTAACACAAGATCAGCAGAAGGAGCCCAAAGGGTGGCGCGCTTAGTATTGAACTTCCCTTTTATAGTGCCGGAGTACGTGTTGTACATCACCATGTTCTTGCAGTCGGAATTTCAGCCAAGATTAGTGTGACCATGTGTATGCAAGACAAATTTCAGCTGTTTTCCTGCTGAAAAAAAAAATGTGGTTTTCTTATCGGAAATCGTGATCGTGTGTACGAGGCATTAGACTAACCTGAAATGTACGTAAGTTTTTCGTTTGTTTTTGATACAGCACAAATTGCAGTTGGAAGGCACAATAGTAGAATGGAGAAACTGGAGAGATAACCTTAACACAGATCTCTGACAATATTGAAATCCAGGAGACTTTGCAGTCTGGTCTTCGCTTGCTCTCTTCATCACAAGGAACAATCCCCAAGCAAATCATGTTGTCTTCCACAATATAATATTTTAGAGGAAGTGGTCGGCATATTAAATAATATGGCTGACAAATATTAGTGTTAGTGACATCATGCACTTTCTTCTTAGCCTCAACAATATGCTACAACATCCACAATTGCAAATAAGGCAGACAATGTTTGAGACCATTAAAAATTTTAGTTCTGGGGGGCGTGGCCAGCAGGGAATCTGTATGGAAGCTCACTGCTAGAGCTCCATGTTCTAATACCTTCCTGAAGCGGCTAGCAGCGACGAAAAGCGCGCCCGAGGACACAGTATCGATCCGGAGAGGACAGAGAACATCTCCAGCATTATGGAGAAACGTAATTCCCGCAAGAAACCCCGCAAATTGGGGTTGTTTATCAGTCCGGCTGAATCCCCTCAGGAAAAAGATGGCGCCTCCTCCCTCACACACACAGACCAGCTGCCAGGCAACTCTGTGAGGAGAAAGACACAGGCTCTGATGCTGCAGCAGCCTGAGAAGGAACAACAAAATGAAGCCTTTGAATCAGACTTCATCAGCCCTGTAAAACAAAGGAGAAAAGTGTCATCTGGAGATAAAGTAAGTGACATTGAAATAGACTGTGATTCTGATGCTGATATTAACCCCTATGAGGTAAAATTGGACTCCTTTCCCACCTCTGGCAAAGCAATGCTTGACACTGATATGAAGGAAATGCTAAAATCATTGCATGGAGCGATCCAACATGACATGAGAGCATTTATGCAAAAATCTAAAGCGGAAATAGGAGATTTGGGTGAAAGAGTGGATTATATTGAAAACAAAATGACTGACTTCACTGACGCCCATAATGAATTAGTTGATGACCATTTTGCTCTTGAGGAAGAAGTCAGACAACTGAAGCTTAAAGTCTCAGACCTCGAAGATAGGTCTAGGCGAAACAATATTAAATTCCGCGGCATCCCTGAAAACGTAAAAAATAATGACCTAAGAATCTTTTTGCAAAAAATGTTCGTGGACCTTATCCCCTCATTGCAAAAACAAGATCTAGTGATCGACAGAGCTCACAGACTTCCTAAGCCGTCGCACATCGCAGCGAAATTTCCAAGAGATGTGATCGCCAAGATCCATTTTTTCCAGACAAAAGACATGCTAATGCATTTTGCAAGACACCATGCACCACTACCAGACCCCTACGCGGGAATTATCCTATACTCCGATCTTTCCCAAGCTACTATCTTGGCGCGGAAAAACCTGAATCCGATCACCAAAATACTTCGAAACCACAAATTAATTTATAGATGGGGTTTTCCAACCAAACTATCTGTGGAAAAAGATAACATGTCTCATACAATACACACACTGGAAGATGGCCTCAAGATTCTGAAAAAATTGAATCTACTCCCAAATGATGAAAGTACCCCGATCGATGGAACCACCAAAGAAAAACTGACCGCTCCTTGGAATGTCAGTCATGGATGACACAACCGCCGGTATAAAAATTCTTGTTTCTTTTCTCTCCAGTTTATCATGGCCTAAGTTCCTCAGGCACATGAATCCCAGGGAGCCCCTATCCTGAACCCCTGATCTATGATTAACAAAGCCCCCACAACGAGAGTGCACACATTTATGCACACAAGAGTTGCTCGACAACTCGCTTGTTTTTACATGTTATTTTTTGTTTTTGTCTCTGTTTTTGACCATGATCCTAATTTCCTTCCCTCCCCCCCTCACAAGCAATATCTTACAATCTTCTTTTTTCATGGAAGTTATGTAGTCGATGGACACGCTTTGCCTTTACTACATTCGATACATATACAATTCATCTATATGAAAATTATTCGCTATGCCTAATCTAAAACTACTCTCATTAAATGTGAAGGGCCTCAACAGCCCCTTCAAAAGAAAAGCCCTATGGAATGATGCCCTAAAATTCGGATGCGACATACTCTGCATTCAAGAATCGCATTTTGCAAGAGACAACCCTCCTCAATTTTCACACCCTAAATTCCCGCATATCTTCGCATCTCACAACAGTAAGAAAAAAAAAGGAGTCCTGACGATCATCAAGGATTCAATCTCCTTTCAACTTTTGGACTCAAAAATTGACCAACAAGGTCGGTATGTAATACTGGTTGCAAAGATTGAAAATACAATACTAACATTAGTCAATATCTACGCACCAAATAGGAACCCACAACAATTCCTTCAAAAAGTTATCACAATAACAAAGAAAATACAAAAAGGCAATATTATCTTATGTGGGGACTTTAATGCAACGATGGACCCTACTCTGGACACCACTAAAGGGATCCAATCCAAACGAAGAGGTTTGAAGAACATCTTCTCACAAGAAGACCTCCATGATCCTTGGAGGTGTCTCCACGCAACAGAAAAGGACTTTACGTTTTATTCAAATGTCCATAAATCCTATTCTAGGATCGACTTCTTCATCACTGACAGAGCTCTCCTCCAGAAAACCACAGATGCCCATATACATAACATAACATGGTCTGACCATGCTCCAATCTCTTTAATTATTGATCTAGCCCAACAAAATTCGAAGCATGTTCTTTGGAGGAACAATACATATATTTTGTCACATAGAGGAGCTCTGGCAGAGATGAAGGAAAGACTAGAAGAATATTTTAAATTTAATGACAACGACGAAGTCTCTATCTCTAGTATATGGTGTGCCCACAAAGCTTTCTCCAGAGGAATGCTGATACAATTGACGTCTAGGGAAAAAAAAAGGCGGTCACAGGAGGTAAATAATCTATTAGTGAAAATAGACAAATTAGAGAATGAACACAAGCTAGCCCCCAAACACATCCTCCTCCTCCAACAACTTAATGAAGCCAGACACGAGCTTAGAGCGACTTTGATCTCTGATCATGAAAAATACCTCAAAAAACTAAAACTAAACCACTACTCCCAAGGAAATAAAGCGGGTAAGTTACTTGCCATGCAACTACGTATTAGACAGAACAAACAGAAAATCAATGAAATTGTTCACCACAAGTCAGGAAAAGTATTGTATAACCCACAGAGTATAGCTGATGCGTTTGCAGAATACTATGAGGGCCTATATAATCTAAAAAAAGATCATACTGTCACCCAACCAACCCTAAAAGATATAACCCAATTTCTTGATAAACTTAACATCCCTACAGTAGATTCCGCTACATTAGAAAAATTAAATGATCCTATAACAGTAAATGAAATCAAAAAAGTAATCTCAATGTTACCACTAAATAAAGCGCCCGGTGCAGATGGCCTATCTAGTGAATACTTTAAGGCATTTGAAAATATGCTTTCTCCATACTTGACCAGATTGTTTAATCAAGCTGTCAACACCCGCTCATTCCCTAAGGAAATGCTTGAAGCAATTGTCATCACAATACCAAAGCAAGGGAAAGACCCGACTTCTCCAACTAATTATAGACCTATCTCGCTACTTAATTCTGATTTAAAAAATTTTGCTAAGGTTCTAGCTAATCGACTATTAGAAATTACTCCTTATCTGATTGAACCAGATCAAGTTGGATTCGTGAAGGGACGTCAAGGCCCGGATAGCACCAGACGGATGATTAATCTACTTAGCCATGTAGAGCGCGGTCGGATGCCTTCTCTGCTTCTCGGACTGGATGCGGAGAAGGCATTCGACAGAGTGCACTGGGGATATGTAGCGGAAACCCTTAAGAAATTTGGTCTCACAGGATTTATTTTTGAAGCCATAATGTCTCTCTATACTACACCATCTGCTAGGGTATTTACATCGGGAAGTATATCTAAACCGTTTAGTCTCTCAAACGGTACTAGACAGGGATGCCCCTTATCACCCATTATATTCTCATTAGCAATTGAACCACTGGCGATATCTCTCAGATCTAACCCCAATATCGTAGGAATCAAGGTCGGTCAAATAGAACATAAATTGGGATTATTCGCGGACGACGTTCTTTTAACTTTATCTGCTACCGACACACTACTAGAAGAGGTAACCGCTATCCTAGATAAATTTGGATCAGTCTCTTATTATAAGATTAATCATAGTAAATGTTTTGTACTACCTATGAACATCCCGCCAGACCTAGTTGTTAAACTAAAACAACAATCTAGCTACAATTGGGACAACCCCTCCATTACCTATCTTGGGATTCAACTTACTTACCCACCTAATAAACTGTATGAAGCAAATTATCCCTCCTTATTAACTCAAATCACTCAAGATACACAGTCTATTAAAAAGACACAACTATCTTGGATTGGAAGAATAGCAGCCTTTAAAATGAAGACGTTACCAAAAATTCTATATTACTTCCGCTCCCTCCCCATCCCATTACCGACTAAATTTTTCACACAAATTAACTCGAAATTGAGCAACTTGGTCTGGTTGGGAAAGAAACCTAGAATTGCTTTATCTACTATGTCATTGGTTAAAGCTAAAGGAGGCCTAAACCTCCCAGATTTACGCCTATATTACTTCGCCTCACTCCTTGATCAAATGAGATACTGGTTCAGATATTCAAATGATAAATTATGGTTGAACATTGAACGAGAAGTGTCTAAAGGGAAGGATCTATTTTCCCTTTCCATGGCCTGCTATGCTCTACCAAAAATTAATACACCCAACTTCCTAACAATTAGAGCTACTCTGGCAGCCTGGAAGTTTGCTCTAACAAAATTACAGCCGACATGTAACCCAGTCCTAATGCCAATACCACTAGGAGTAATCGATTACTGTAAAGTAAGAATTACTACCACACCCTGGTCCAAACAGGGAATAAATTTTTTTGATCAGCTATCACCCGATGACATACATAAAATAACGAATAAACTCATAGCCAAACCGTTCAATAAAAACTTTGACCCAAAGAAAAGTGTGGAACTCCCTAGGGCGCTGTGGGAATTCTTCACTTCCTATAAAATAAGTGGGAAGAGAGGCATATCCCATATATATAAACTACTTTCATCTTTTCCAATTCAAACCAAAACTTTAAATATGATTAAATGGGAGAAGGATCTATCACAAACTTTTACGTGGGAAGAATGGCAAAAAGCCATCCATATTAACAGTTCTTCTTCTGCATGTGTAGAACATTGGGAGAACGCCCAGAAAATACTAAACCGCTGGTATTTGACCCCTTACAGACTATCCAAAATATTCCCTAGCTCCTCCCCCATATGCTGGAGATGTGAATCCCACACTGGCAATTTGTTACATACCCTCTGGGATTGTAAAACCTTATCTAGCTTCTGGAATAATGTATCCTCCTTTATCGCATCCTTCACTGGTAATCTAAAAATACTCACACCTGAATTAGCCCTACTAGGTTTAAATCTAGATGTCTATCCTCCTCAATTTAGAACTATAGTTGCCAACTTCCTTACAGCAGCGAGACTCACCATAACAAAACTATGGAAATCTACCTTAGCACCTAACTTATCTGATGTTGTCCAGAGACTCAATACTCAGGCTTACTATGAGCTAATGTTAGCACATAGGAAAGGAACCATAAGTAAATTCATTAAAAATTGGAATGAATGGATTACTCATCCTAGGGCCTCAAATTTTCTGAAGAATTTTAATAATTATTAAGTGTGTTCCTGAACGACTACACTCCTAAACTAGACCGGATGTAAAAGATAACTTCCTACTCACCTTCCCCTCCCCTCCTTCCCTTGATACCCCTTTATGTTAATTTTGATTTTATTAAATAATATAAGATAATGAGCCATAATCCCTTGTTTACAGCATGATCCCGTTGGGGTAAACAGGGATTGCTAGTTACTTGTTTAAGCATCTGACCACTATCCAACTGGACTAAGGCCCTATATGGTTACTGTTTAGTAAAATGATAATTTGAAGCCTACCCAGGCACACTGTTGAACACATAGTATGACTAAGAAACTGTTGTATTGTTATGACTCTTATTTGTGCTTTATTGTGTATCTTTGAAAAATACAATAAAAAACATTTAAAAAAAAAAAAAAAAAAAAAAAAATTTTAGTTCTGAAATACTTGCAATGTATACCCACTACTGCATCACTTCCCTCTCAAAACAACACTCCTCCTCCAGCAACTCATTCAGGTAATGATCACATTTGGGCATACCTCTTTCAATTAAGGCAGCACATACGTTCACTACCCACCCATGGGCCAGACTCCACCTTACCCTCAGCAGCCGTACCCACCTCGTCCCCCTCCAGTTAAACTGCCTCACCAATTCAGGCCTGCACCTTCTTATGAAGGCATATTTTCACACAAAATCATCCAGTTAGCACAACTTGTGAGTTATGGTGAAATGTTGTTAATGGGTTAATTCACTCAACATGGTCAGCAAAGTCATTGCAGGATAAATTTCATTGCAGAGGACCACTCATACAGTATGTATGGTATATCCATACCTCTGCTAACTGAGCATGGTAGAGTGTAAAGTGCTCAGCTTTGAAAATAACGTATGTATGTAAGTTTAATTTCCAAATTAGTTGAACCAGTAGATTGCTGCTGATAACAAGTGGTGGCTTGTAGCACTGCAATTTTTTGCAGGCACCAAATTTGTACCTAATATCACAATTCGCATATACATTTTTGCTAGCAATAAAGACAATTATACATGGTCCCCTTCTATTAATTTAATATAGAAAGTCTGGAAAAATGAAATGCAGTCAAAGTACACAAAACTTTTAAGTTTTCATTCAAAAGCATTCAAAAGTTGCCATGGGATACCTCTAGCTTGAGACATAAAATAGGAAGCACATTGATCCCATATGGTAACACCACTCCTGCTCCCATAACTTCCAGCCTATTGTGCTCTCTCCAAATTCTGAACTAGCGAATCCTAATAAAGGAAGCCATCACATTGATGAACAAATTCAAGGAAGATGCAAGCATCTGCCACAACTAATAACATAAATTAAAAATACGTAAATTCGACCAGATATGGCAATCATGGCTGGGTGATGCCAGACTCTCGCCGCCACAATTGGTAATGGATAGACTACGGAGTTAAAGGAAGGAAGAGAAGAAAGAAAGGATAAAAACAAGACAGAAGGAGGAAAAATATGTGTAATAAGTTCAAGTAGGAATAGAATAGGGAAAATGCACAAGACGTAGATTTAAAAGATAAAGATAAGGTGGTGTGGAAAGGGAGGGAGGTAAATAGAAATAACACACAAAATAATGCACAAAAGGTATATAGTTAAAGAAAAGGTAGGACGTTGGGGAACTAGAGTTTAATATGTTTTTTTTTTTTATCCATTAAATATGTACTGTATTTTGTACCTGATAAAGTGCACAAAGTGTATTATAAATGCAAATTTTTGAATAAAAAGAAGTGATTAAAAAAAATAAAAATACGTATTTATAAATAAAAAAGTTCCCACGTGCTACTGGCAGAATGATGGGAATTTACTTCCCATCGTTTTCTCCCACATTGTTAAGAAAATTGATTTTTTTCTGAAAAACATGGGCAAAGTTGACCCAGTCTTCCTTTGTTAGCTTCTTTGTGACTTTGTTTCTCAGCAACTCTAACAATACTGTGCATGTGTGATGAACTATGTAGTTTGCTGTTGACTTACAGTAAATAAAAAGAACCATAAAAAATGCATTAATTAATTATTCTGAGGTACCTAAAAAGACAGATAAAGTATCAATAGAGTTAGATCTATTGCATTTGATACAACATAAATCCCAACAAGAAGCTGACACATAACATGTTCTTGATTAACAAGGTCAATGAACCCCATTCAAATATGGTCACTCTGTGAGACAATAAGCATATATGTTCTATGGGTCAATCCTTTATTAGTATGTAGCTTGGTAAGTAAAGTGCTGAAATGCACAAAGGAAATATTCTGGTTAGATACCTAAATGTTATGCCCTGTACACATGATTGTTTTTTCCGTCGGAATAAACTCCGGGTTTTTCCGACGTAATTCCGCTCAAGCTGTCTTGCATACACACGGACACACCAAATTCCGACCGTCAAAAACGTACAACACTACGACGAGCCTAGAAAAATTAAGTTCAATGCTTCCGAGCATATGTGTTTTTTTCTCCGTCGGAATTACATACAGACGAACAAAATTTCCGTAAAAAAAAAAAGAAAATGTTCTCTTTCTAACTCCGTTGGAATTTCCGATGGAAAAAGTCCAATGGGGCATACACATGGTTGGAATATCCGATAAAAAATTTCCGTCTGATTTTTTCCATCGGAAATTCCGATCGTGTGTACGAGGCATAAGAATAAAACCTTTTAGCATTTAGAATACTATTTCAGAAGAAGGTGTTCTGGTGCTGGAAATGGCTCTGTCATAATCTCAGCAACACAAAAAAACTGTAAAAAGAAAATGTGAAATGATGTTAGCTCTCAATTTGTTTACAAAGTCACAATGTCTGTATCAACACGTTATGATCATTAAACAACATTGAAATATCACCTTTTCACTGACATCCCTGCACAAGTCACTACAGGAAAATAATGCTTATAGGTGAACAACATAAATGCATAAAGCTGGAAAACACATATAAAACACATGTAAAATGCACAAAAACACAAGAAATTGTGAACAGGGCCTTCATAATTTCTGAATTTCTGAATTTTAATTTCTGATTGCTTTAAACATAGCAAAACTTGTTTACATTTAATAAAGGAAACACCCCATGACATATTTGGCAACACAGGCACGGCATGATGTTGTGAGGGTTCCATTCCCAATGAACACCCTCTGATGAATCTTGGTCTCTGAAGACTAGAATTATTTATACTATTTTCCTGGGAAATCAACATCTCTACTTTATTTATCATTGTTATTCATAACTAGCACATACAGGGCATATTATAACTGTGTTCACAAATTAAAAAACTATCCAGGAATGCATCTAACTTAATTTCACTTCTCACCTATAGTCTTTTAACCTCCTGGGCGGTGTTCCCGAGTCTGACTCGGGGTGAGATTTTTGGGCAAGGATCGGTAACCCCGAGTCAGACTCGGGCTCGCCTCGCTGGATGTACAGGGAGTTTTACTTACCTTGTCCCTGGATCCAGCGATGCCACCGCGCTGTGTGAGCGAGCAGGACCTCGCTCGATTCACACAGTGCCTCCGTGTGACGCCGATCTCCGTTCCCTGCGACGTTACGACGCACGGGAGCGGAGAACGGCGCCAAATTCAAAAAAGTAAACAAACACTATACATACAGTATACTGTAATCTTATAGATTACAGTACTGTATGTAAAAAAAACACACCCCCTTGTCCCTAGTGGTCTGTCCAGTGCCCTGCATGTCATTTTATATAATAAAAACGTTTCTTTCTCCCTGCAAACTGTAGATTGTCCATAGCAACCAAAAGTGTCCCTTTATGTCAAAAATAGTTTTAGATCAGCTAAAAAACAGCGATAATAAATTATAATCACTTGCAGAATTGTGCGATAGCGATTTGTGGGGAAATTCGTCATAAAAAAAAAAAAATAATGACAGCAACAATTCTGCAACTGAGCAAATTTCAGTGATTTTGATTTGATTACATTATTGAATAATTTTTATTATAATTACATTATTATTTGTTATAGTTATTTATAATTATTCATTATATTATAATTTATAATTTTGTTTTTAAAAAAATGTCATACCCGGGATGCCTATTAGAAGCTTGTTTGGTCAGATTTAAGTGAGTTATTTCTAAAAATGACAGACCTACAATATAAAACGCCAAATTTCCTTGCAAATAATGGTACCGCTTTCAGCATGTTTTTTCTGAAAGAATCATACCGCCAGGGAGGTTAAATAAACAGGAGCTAAGTGCTGATCCTTAAGAACAATAAACCATAGCAACAAATCAGAATATAATTAATTTTGCTAAAGTTATTCCAATACATTATTGATTGTGATTTGTTGTAAAAAAAATTGTATTAAAGAACTATTTTTTTCAGGTTGTGCTAGGTTGTCTGACTTATTTGCAAAGTAAAATGCTCAATGGTGATGAGTCAGGATAAGCATTAACAGAAAAAAACTATATACGTATTTAATTTGGTTTATTGCCAAAGAGTTAAGTTGTTAAGCCCCAGTGCTTTATTTAATTTATATTGTGAAGATGCAGTCTCAGGTTACAAAGTGCATGCTAAGCATTTCCTTACCAAAAATATTATACAGTGAGTTTATTTATTGCTATAAATAAGTGATTTTAAAATTCAAACTGCATCCTTAGTTGCAATTGTAGTAGTGGGGGCCTGGCAGGGTGCAAGGAAACGGGTTCATGAACACTAAGGGAAGGCATAAGAAAGAAGAAAGACCTAACACAACATGTTCTGGCCATAGAACTGTATTCAATGATGTAGCAGAACAGTGTGATGGTTATACGACAAAATAAACTTTATACACAATACACATTTTGCAATGTCCACTGCTAAGCATCTCCTCACCAAATATAATACAGTAAGGTTGATTTACTAAAGCTGGAGAGTGCTAAATCTGGTGCAGTTGTGTGTAAAAACCAATCAGATTCTTTTTTTTTTTTTTTTTTTTAATATACACTTCAGACTCTAACCTCATAGAGTGTGCGTTTATACGCTCATGTTCTGATTTGCCAGCCCTTAGCGTCTCTATTCTGGTTTCGCATCATTAGTGTAATTCTTTTTCTTTAATTACTTTTCTCTTTCCAATGTGTATATATATATTTTTTTTTTCTCTTTCCTTTCCCCCTTTTTTTGGGGGGATATGTTACTCTTTCATTATTTACTTTATTCGCAATACCAATACAAGAGAATTCCGTTTTTTTTTTTTTTTTATTCCCCTCTTATCCTTTTCCCCCCTCCCCCTCACCCCCCCCCACCCTCCCCCTATCTCACCATAAATAATCCCGAATGCCTTCTGATGATTACTTCTCTATTTTTAAGTTATATCTAGTTCTCCTCCCTAAGTTTTTCAGCATAACTCCAAGATCTCTTAAAAGCCCTCCAGTTATCCCACTTCTTGTCTTGAGCTACATTATTGCCTTCCACTGCTTCTCTCAGTTCTTCCATTCTATAGGTTTCTTCAACTGAGTCTATCCATTCCCAGATTGAGGGGCACTCTACCTCCTGCCATTTTCTGGGTATTATCCTTTTGGCCGCATTTAGTAAGTGTGGGACTAGAGTTTTCCGATATTTTTTGATTCCTTCCTCTCCACCATGAAACAGTACGACCCAAGGGTCCAGCTTGACTTTCCCTTTTGTGATCTCTTCAATGCATCCCAGGATTTTTTTCCAAAATTCCTGACTTTAGGGCACCTCCACCACAGGTGGGCCATGGTTCCCGGGAGCCCACATCCCCTCCAACAGTCCCCCGTTTGTCCATCTTTAAATTTGGATAGCTTGTCCGGGGTCATGTACCATCCGGACATACATTTATAGCTCATCTCCGCTGTACGGCTGTCTACTGCCGAGGAGTGTACCAGTGTCAACATTTTCTCTATTGTGGCCCTATCCCGTTTTGATCCAAGTTCCCTCTCCCATTTTTTAACGAATGGGGGAACAGTCCGCTCGTCCACCTTTAACAAAATCTTATATAATTTTGAGATAGTTCCCTTGGTCTTCTCAGACGTACATATTTTTTCCAGTTCAGATAGCTGCTCCCCTGATCTTAATGGGTGCGGCAGTTTTTGTATAAAGTGGGCTAGCTGACCGTATCTCCATTCGTCAATTTTAATACAATTTTTTTTCCCTTTTAATTCTTGTAGTGTTACTATGTGCCCGTCTTTAATTACATCTCTTAATTGCATCGTGTCCTTTTTTATCCAATTTCCTCCGATCTGTGATTTTCCCGGTGCAAAATAATCATTATTTTTTAATGCTAATAATGGTGAGTTAAATTCCTTTTCTATTTTTTTATACTTAGTGTCCCAAATTTTTAATGCATTTTTTGTTATCTCATGTGTGTTCTTATCAAGTGCCCTATATTGGGGTGGGTTCCATATAATCTTGTCCAGCCTTGTCTTCGACATTTCGTTTTCAATATTAACCCACCTTTTTTCTTTACTGGCCCTAGCCCACTCCACCACCCTTGACAATACCACAGCCTCGTAATATGTTTTAATGTCCGGTACAGCTAATCCCCCCTTATTCTTAGATTGTCTTAAAGTCTGGAAAGATATTCTATGTTTCTTATTTTTCCATATGAAGTTCATGATCTGCCCACTCCACCACCCTTGACAATACCACAGCCTCGTAATATGTTTTAATGTCCGGTACAGCTAATCCCCCCTTATTCTTAGATTGTCTTAAAGTCTGGAAAGATATTCTATGTTTCTTATTTTTCCATATGAAGTTCATGATCTGTTTTTTGAGAGCTGAGAAGAGTATTCCAGGTAAGCTTATAGGTATCATCTGAAACTTGTAGGTAATTTTTGGTAAAATTACCATTTTACAAAAATTTATTCGTCCTATCCAAGATATTGGTCTATTTTTTATCCTCCCTATTTCTCTCCTAATTTCGTTTAACAAGGGAATAAAATTTATCGCATACATTTTTTTAATTGATTTTGCTAGCAAAATACCGAGATACTTGAGTTCTTTTACCCAAGAAAAGCGGTATTTCATTTTTAAATCCCTTTCCTCCCATCCATTGACTTTAATACTCAGGATCTCGGTTTTGGCAACATTGATTTTAAAATTTGATATTTCTCCGTATAGCGTGCATAGGTCTAATAGCTTTGGGATTGAGGTTTTAGGATCTGTTAGATAGAAGAGGACATCATCTGCGACCGCAGAGAGTTTGTGTTCGTCTTCTCCTATTTTAACCCCTCTTATATCGGGGCATTTGCGTATCCTAGACAACAGTGGCTCCAAGGAGAGCACAAACAGGAGTGGGGACAGGGGACACCCCTGCCTTGTTCCATTTTTCATTGTCAATACTTGGGATAGACTGCCGTTTATTTTTATTTTTGCCCTTGGTTCCTGATATAGAGTCGTTATCCACTCCCTCATCCTTTGTCCGAACCCCATTTCTTCCAGGGTGCGTAACATGAGTCCCCAGTCTACCCTGTCAAATGCCTTTTCCGCATCTATCGACAGGAGTAGACTCGGGGACTCCGTCACTTTCATTTTTTGAATTATCAATAGAGCTCTAACTCCGTTGTCCTTCCCCTCTCTTCCCTGGATAAACCCTGTCTGGTCTGGATGCACCATCTTTGCCATTTCTTGTTTCACTCTCTCGGCCAAGACCTTTGCAAACAATTTTGTATCTGTGTTTAGCAGAGATATTGGTCGATACCCTGAGCAATCTCCTTTATCTTTACCCTCCTTGGGAATGACTGTTATGGTGGCCTCTGAAGCCTCCCTACTTAAATCAAAGTCTTTGCCCAGTCCATTAAAGTATTGGCATAATTTTGGAAGGAGAATCTCCTTGCATTTTTTGTAATACAATATGGTAAAGCCGTCGGGGCAAAACCAATCAGATTCTAACTTCAGCTTGTCCAATTAGGTTTGTCAATAAAACCTGAAAGCTAATTGGTTTCTATGCACAGGTTTTTGCAGTTTTAGTAAATCAACCCTAATGTTTTTATTTAATGTTATCAATACAGATATATGAGATCTATAATGAAAATGCCATCTTCAATGGCAATGGTTTTGGTGATGGAGCCCTGGCAGGGTGCAAGGAAATGGATTGTGATTTATGTTGTTTACTAAGAGAAGGCATTAAGTGAAAATCATGTAGGAAAACAGTAATATATTTATTTATTTATTACTATTTGTTTATGTAGCGCACATATACCACCAGTCGGTGGTGCCAAAGCGCTTAGTGACAGAATGCCCGGATGTTCTGGCGAGAGTAGCATAAATAGACGAAACTGCAGCAGAGCAGAGGAGAAGACAAAGAAGAAAAGAAGAGAAGAGAAAAGGGAGATCGAGAAAAAGATTTAGAAGACAGCGAATAAATGAACGGAAGAAAATTAGCCTAGGATTGGAATGCTTGGCAGAATAGCCAGGTCTTCAGCTTTTTTCTGAACGTGTATAGGCTTGGGGAGATGCGAATGTTGAGCGGGATTTGGTTCCAGAGAGTTGCCCCCACAGAGCCAAACCGTTTTCCTCCTATGGAAATTAGCTTGTCGGTATTGCCAGTAATTAGGGCTTTGTCGGCTGAACGGAGACAGCGTCTAGGTGTACAGTGTGGGGTCAGATCTGATAAGAACTGTGGGCCCAACTGGTAGTAACCCCTGTATATCAGGCAAAGGATTTTAAAATCAGCACGTTTTATAACAGGGAGCCAGTGGAGTTCTTTGAGCACAGGGCTGATGTTATATTGCTTTTGGAGATTGTAAATAAGCCTGGCTGCTTGATTCTGCACCAGCTGCAGTTTCTTGAACCATTTAATTGGAATGCCTAGTAGGACTCCGTTTGAAAAGTCTAGGCGAGAGATAATTAGTAAGAATACGTTTTGTGGACAAGTATCAGTAGTCACAGGCACCTCACCCCAATGATAAGAAAAAATGAGAAGAGGGGGAAAAAAAGGGGGTAACCAAAAGGACCCCGGGGCTTTTAAACGGTGCAAATAGATAATCAGACAAAATTTGATTATAAAATTAGAAAATATAATTTATTACACAAATAATTAGTATGCCATAAATACGATAAATTTGAAATACATCTCGATTAAATACGTGATATCAAGACGAAGCATTGTTTAAGTCAGCTCTACATGTTTCACTCCGACGAGTTTCTTCAGGAGCTTTCAGACATACAATGCTAAATATCAGAAGAAAAAACAACAAGACATATAATTAAATGACTGTTGAAGACAATCATTTATATATCAATACATTTTGGTAAATAATGTCAAAAAAGGGAAAAGAAAAATATTGATCATGAATACATCAGTTATTGTAGATAATGCATGCTCAAGGATCTCAACTACATATAAACAGGGGCCAGAAAGTAAAAACAATAATATTTACTTACCAAAAAGGTAAAACAGCAAAATACAGCAGACCATACAGGAAGGAACCAGAGTCCTCAGGGAAAACAGAATAGTTCAGGAGAACCACAGCAGGATTTTAAGCCATTAATAGAATTAATCTGAAAAATCAGGAAAGCACATGTGGAAACACATATGCAAACTACTCTCAGTTGTATTATGCAACAGTGTGTAAAGAGAATATACACTCCAAAAACTTGTTATAATGAACAATATATGTAATATATATACCTGTCAATAGTGAGCAAAAATGCCTATTGTCAGTAGAGACAGTCTAATGTTTGCCATAGATATGGATTGAAAGAGGATAAAGGGGAAGGAAGACACTCTCACAGCCCCTCAAATAACCTGATCAAAAAGCGGCATCCGCTCTGTTAAGAAAAAAGGGGAGAAATAAAAAAGTATATTATAAATAAATAGGGATAGTTCAGTGCCAAAAGATGCACAGAACAAACAAATCCCTAATGCTCACAGTGTGTAAGCACAAAGCCAAAAAGCTTGTAAAGTAAATACCTGATTAGGACAAAGTCCAAAGATGAAAAGGCAGAGCCACCTAGATAGCTGTGCATACAGCAGCCTTTCCTTGCATTAATTAGGTCTGGTCTCAGCTGGAGCGCCTAACACAGCGCTTGGGCTTTAAATCTGCCACCACGGCCATGATTGACCAATCAAAGCGCCGCGGTGCAGACACATGACCTGGGCGTCAGCAGAAGGAAAACAATCCACCCAGCTGACAAGCTCAGCTGATCCCAATGTAGCCAAAAGTAATGACAGCACACATGAGACCAAGGAAAAGGTCTCTGTGGGCGGTCCAAAAACGATCGGCGCCATTTTGGAGGCTGGAAAGGTTTCCAGTACAAGATAGCTGGAAGGCAAATGGAATAGACAGCGCAGAAGCGCTGAAAAAACACACAAAACTCAAGCTGGGAATGGATGTGCTGGCGTAATTGGTCTAAAAGAAAGGGACCTGAGGGGAAGCAATAATGAAAGGGGAGTGATAAACCCTCTTAACCCCTGCAGCTCCCTACGTGTCCGTATGGCTCTCCTGAATCCATCCTGCGCCCAGAGGCATGAGGGAAAAAAACATTCCTTGGTGTGCCGTCATTATGAATAGAAGTAATACAATGAAAATAAATATAAATAATAAAACAGTATGATATATTGTTACTACTTGAAAGTAGAAAAAGCAAGTTGTTTTGACATATAGTGTTCTTAATTAATATTTGTAAATAGCACTCTGTTTTATGAGATCCATGAGCAAGCAGATCCAACAATCATTAAACACAAAGTTTTATTTGGAGAGACAATACATACATAATTGCATAAGAAGTTACAGTATGATAAACATACAGTGATTATTACATCTGGAAATATCCTAAGTGATTTTTGGATTTCAATAAAAAGAAAAGAAAAGGAAAAGAAAAAGAAAAAGAAAAACAAAAAACGAAATAAATAAAATGAAAATAAAATAAAATAAAAATAAAAATAAAATTATAATAAAAATAAAAATAAAATGAAGAAAAAGAAATTAATTGTAATTAATAAGTAGATGAGAAATAAATAAAAAGAAAAAGAAAAAGAAAATGAAATTTTATAGAAGATACATATGAGAATCAATATACAATGATGTTGATAAATATTGCTATGAAATCAGAAACATATATATATATGTGATATATGAATTATGAATTTTAACAATAATGATATAATAGAAGTGAAAATGAAAGACAGCCCTATAAGAAAGGCTTGAAGCTCAAAGCTTCATTTAACCCTGGAGCAATCAAAGCGGACAAGGAGTAAATCCACTTTACCTCCCTTTGGAGCAGTATTTTATCATAGTCGCCCCCTCTTTCACCGGGGGTGATGTATTCCAAGGCAGAGAATTTCATTTTATGACTGTTGAATTGGTGGTGAATGCCTGAGTGGCGGCTTATTGGGGTTTCCATCTTTTTCTTAGCAATCAAGGTAACATGGTCCCTGATCCTATGAAAAAATGGACGCTTGGTTTTTCCCACGTAAAAAGCCCCACATTCGCATTGCATCAAATATACTATGCCAATAGATTGGCATGTTACGGAGAAAGTGGGTTTCAATATTTGTCCATTTGGAAGATTCACGGTGGTGGAAGCGTGAATGTAGCAACAAAATGGGCATTTGTGGCATGGTCTAGAGCCCCTGGGTCCACACAGGCGTGTGTTACCTAAGGAAAAATGGCTGCGGACCAGCCGGTCCCGCAGCGATCTAGATTTCCTAAAGGTAATCTGTGGATAGTCCTGTAAATGTCTAGACACAGCTTCATCGCTGAGTAAAAGACACCAATATTTCTGAAGGATGGAACGCACCTTCTGGTGGTGGCCAGAAAAGCGTGTGATCAATCGTATGCCCGGATCGGGTTTGGAAGTTTTTTGGTCATGGAGCAAGGAACTTCTTTTGTTTTGCTTTGCCCTGAGGTATGCCTTTTTGAGGCCCTTTTTGCTATATCCTCTCTCTTGGAATCTGGTTTGCAATAACTTTGCCTCATGCTCAAAGTTAGATTCAGTACTACAATTGCGACGTAGTCGCAAATATTGTCCATAAGGAATATTAGAGATAAGAGATCTCGGATGTGAGCTAGAGGCATGCAAAAGTGCATTGCCTGCCGATGGTTTACGGAATAAGGATGTCTCAATCATTCCTACATTGTCTATTGAAATCTGAATGTCTAAAAATGTTATAGACAGTTGGCTCATCTCAGAGGTAAACTTAAGATTATATTCATTGCTCTCCAAACTTTTCAAGAAGGATAAAAGATCAACCTTGGGGCCCGTCCAAATGAAAAAAACATCATCTACAGGGAGTGCAGAATTATTAGGCAAATGAGTATTTTGACCACATCATCCTCTTTATGCATGTTGTCTTACTCCAAGCTGTATAGGCTCGAAAGCCTACTACCAATTAAGCATATTAGGTGATGTGCATCTCTGTAATGAGAAGGGGTGTGGTCTAATGACATCAACACCCTATATCAGGTGTGCATAATTATTAGTCAACTTCCTTTCCTTTGGCAAAATGGGTCAAAAGAAGGACTTGACAGGCTCAGAAAAGTCAAAAATAGTGAGATATCTTGCAGAGGGATGCAGCACTCTTAAAATTGCAAAGCTTCTGAAGCGTGATCATCGAACAATCAAGCGTTTCATTCAAAATAGTCAACAGGGTCGCAAGAACCTTTTAGAAAAACCAAGGCGCAAAATAACTGCCCATGAACTGAGAAAAGTCAAGCGTGCAGCTGCCAAGATGCCACTTGCCACCAGTTTGGCCATATTTCAGAGCTGCAACATCACTGGAGTGCCCAAAAGCACAAGGTGTGCAATACTCAGAGACATGGCCAAGGTAAGAAAGGCTGAAAGACGACCACCACTGAACAAGACACACAAGCTGAAACGTCAAGACTGGGCAAAGAAATATCTCAAGACTGATTTTTCTAAGGTTTTATGGACTGATGAAATGAGAGTAAGTCTTGGTGGGCCAGATGGATGGGCCCGTGGCTGGAATGGTAAAGGGCAGAGAGCTCCAGTCCGACTCAGACGCCAGCAAGGTGGAGGTGGAGTACTGGTTTGGGCTGGTATCATCAAAGATGAGCTTGTGGGGCCTTTTCGGGTTGAGGATGGAGTCAAGCTCAACTCCCAGTCCTACTGCCAGTTTCTGGAAGACACCTTCTTCAAGCAGTGGTACAGGAAGAAGTCTGCATCCTTCAAGAAAAACATGATTTTCATGCAGGACAATGCTCCATCACATGCGTCCAAGTACTCCACAGCGTGGCTGGCAAGAAAGGGTATAAAAGAAGAAAAACTAATGACATGGCCTCCTTGTTCACCTGATCTGAACCCCATTGAGAACCTGTGGTCCATCATCAAATGTGAGATTTACAAGGAGGGAAAACAGTACACCTCTCTGAACAGTGTCTGGGAGGCTGCGGTTGCTGCTGCACGCAATGTTGATGGTGAACAGATCAAAACACTGACAGAATCCATGGATGTCAGGCTTTTGAGTGTCCTTGCAAAGAAAGGTGACTATATTGGTCACTGATTTGTTTTTGTTTTGTTTTTGAATGTCAGAAATGTATATTTGTGAATGTTGAGATGTTATATTGGTTTCACTGGTAAAAATAAATAATTGAAATGGGTATATATAAATTTTTTGTTAAGTTACCTAATAATTATGCACAGTAATAGTCACCTGCACACACATATATCCCCCTAAAATAGCTAAAACTAAAAACAAAATAAAAACTACTTCCAAAAATATTCAGCTTTCATATTAATGAGTTTTTTGGGTTCATTGAGAACATGGTTGTTGTTCAATAATAAAATTAATCCTCAAAAATACAACTTGCCTAATAATTCTGCACTCCCTGTATAAAACGACGCCACAGGGGGATGTGCTCAAAAAATGAATGCACATCATCCGTGCGTAGCAAATTTTGCTCCCACCCCCCCAAGTACAAGTTCGCGTAGGAAGGGGCGCACTTAGTCCCCATAGCTACGCCTTGTACTTGGAGGTAGTGGGAGCCATCAAAAAGAAAAATATTATTAGATAAGATAAAGTCCAACAAATCCAAAATGAATTTATTGTATGCCGGGGAGGCTTCAGAATTTTCCAAGATGAAGCCCTCTACAACCCTCAACCCCAATGAATGGGGGATGGAGTTGTAGAGGGCCTCCACATCCAAGGCTACCAGCCACGAATCCTTGGGGATATTAATCCCATCCAATGTTTTCAGAAGATCGGTAGTATCCTGTAAATGCGAAGCCAGATTTTCAACCCAAGGACGAAGATACTCGTCGATGAGTTGACTGGCTTTTTCAGTTAGGGATCCGTTACCTGAAACAATCGGTCTGCCCGGTGGATTAGTCGAATTGTTGTGAATTTTGGGCAACGCATACAGCGTCGGTGTCCTAGGATGCATCACATTCAAAAATTCCCATGTAGATTTCACAATGAGGCCCTGATGATAAGCTGAATTGATTAGGTTTTGGTATCGCAATATGGTATTTCTAAGATGTGTCTCACTTACTTTTTTATACCATTCTTTGTTGTTTAAGATTTTATATACCATCAATTTATAGCTTGATTTATCTTGAATGACAATATTGCCGCCTTTGTCAGAAGGCTTTATGACAATTGTGTCATTGGTCTGTAAGGAGCTGAGAGCAGATTTTTGTGTCTCCGATAAATTCGAGTGGGGCATATGGGACCAGTTTGTTCTACTGATTTCCTTTGTTACCTGATTTGTGAAAGCCCATATACTGGGGTTTCCTTGCAATGTAGGGAACATTTTGGACTTTGTTTGTAGTCCCTAGGTTTGGAAATTGGGACATGTGTTGTTACCAAGGCATCGGATAGAGAAGCAGGGAGGGTGGATGCATCAAGGAGAACCGCCTCCATTAGGTCGGTCTCATCGATGCCACCCTCCTCCCAAAGTTCTGTAAGCTCCTCAAGAGCTTTGATATCTTTTAGAGTGATTTCTACCCAGATGGGGTTTTCAAAATTGGTTGATGCAACTGACGGTTTGGGTTTGTCAAAGAGTACTTTTAACATTAATCTACGAGAAAATAAATGTATATCCTTAATTAAATCAAAGGTATCCGTATTCTGTACAGGACAAAATGTCAGACCTAGGTTTAAAACATCAATTTGTTCAGTGGATAGATGGGTTGAGGATAAATTTACTATTTGGAAACCCCCCAAGGTGGTTTGAACAATATCTGATGATTTAGAAGTCATTTTTTGTCGTCCGTCACTGGCTGGGTGAGAGCCCGTGCAGGACGAAAATCCAACTCTGTGGAGTTGCTTTGAGAGGTGCCTACCGTAGGGGTTTTTAATGCACTGAACATATTATTGACCATACCACTCGCTGGTTCCGATAAAGTCAATGCGTTTGCTGAAGATGCTTTCGCAGCTTGTGCTCGCGTGTTGACCGTGGTCCTTGTTGATGATCTCGAGGAATTACCTCTCATGTTTCCTCTGTTTGATTTTGATTGGAAAAAGCCGTGAGTTTTCACATTCGGTATTTGATCTGTTGTCGAAATAGAAATAGTGGAGGACAAAGAGGAGTCAGAGCCAGTAATATCACTCGGAATATCAGGACGTTTGGATTTGGGTTTATCCCCCTTCCGTTTACGGTACTTGGAGGCTGAGCCCCAGTTGTATGCTTGAGAGTTGTCGTAGGACAAATTGTCTCTGGTAAATTTTTGTTCTTTATTTTTTAAAAGTACTGAAACATAAGTTTCCAAGTTACCTTTTAGCGTGACTTCTCTTTCAGAGAAAATCTCATCATCTGTGATGCTTTTGTTCTCACTATACAGTTTCTCTATTTCCCTATCCAGGGAGTCCAAATCCAAAGTGTATCTCTGACATAGAAGTGTCATCATTTTAAAGGAACAAGTTTGAAGATTTGTCTCCCATTCAGTTTTAAACTCTTGGTCTACATTAGAGATTGTTAAGCTTGAGTTTTGTGTGTTTTTTCAGCGCTTCTGCGCTGTCTATTCCATTTGCCTTCCAGCTATCTTGTACTGGAAACCTTTCCAGCCTCCAAAATGGCGCCGATCGTTTTTGGACCGCCCACAGAGACCTTTTCCTTGGTCTCATGTGTGCTGTCATTACTTTTGGCTACATTGGGATCAGCTGAGCTTGTCAGCTGGGTGGATTGTTTTCCTTCTGCTGACGCCCAGGTCATGTGTCTGCACCGCGGCGCTTTGATTGGTCAATCATCGCCGTGGTGGCAGATTTAAAGCCCAAGCGTTGTGTTAGGCGCTCCAGCTGAGACCAGACCTAATTAATGCAAGGAAAGGCTGCTGTATGCACAGCTATCTAGGTGGCTCTGCCTTTTCATCTTTGGACTTTGTCCTAATCAGGTATTTACTTTACAAGCTTTTTGGCTTTGTGCTTACACACTGTGAGCATTAGGGATTTGTTTGTTCTGTGCATCTTTTGGCACTGAACTATCCCTATTTATTTATAATATACTTTTTTATTTCTCCCCTTTTTTCTTAACAGAGCGGATGCCGCTTTTTGATCAGGTTATTTGAGGGGCTGTGAGAGTGTCTTCCTTCCCCTTTATCCTCTTTCAATCCATATCTATGGCAAACATTAGACTGTCTCTACTGACAATAGGCATTTTTGCTCACTATTGACAGGTATATATATTACATATATTGTTCATTATAACAAGTTTTTGGAGTGTATATTCTCTTTACACACTGTTGCATAATACAACTGAGAGTAGTTTGCATATGTGTTTCCACATGTGCTTTCCTGATTTTTCAGATTAATTCTATTAATGGCTTAAAATCCTGCTGTGGTTCTCCTGAACTATTCTGTTTTCCCTGAGGACTCTGGTTCCTTCCTGTATGGTCTGCTGTCTTTTGCTGTTTTACCTTTTTGGTAAGTAAATATTATTGTTTTTACTTTCTGGCCCCTGTTTATATGTAGTTGAGATCCTTGAGCATGCATTATCTACAATAACTGATGTATTCATGATCAATATTTTTCTTTTCCCTTTTTTGACATTATTTACCAAAATGTATTGATATATAAATGATTGTCTTCAACAGTCATTTAATTATATGTCTTGTTGTTTTTTCTTCTGATATTTAGCATTGTATGTCTGAAAGCTCCTGAAGAAACTCGTCGGAGTGAAACATGTAGAGCTGACTTAAACAATGCTTCGTCTTGATATCACGTATTTAATCGAGATGTATTTCAAATTTATCGTATTTATGGCATACTAATTATTTGTGTAATAAATTATATTTTCTAATTTTATAATCAAATTTTGTCTGATTATCTATTTGCACCGTTTAAAAGCCCCGGGGTCCTTTTGGTTACCCCCTTTTTTCCCCCCTCTTCTCATTTTTTCGAGAGATAATTAGTGCCTGAACTAAGTCTTTCCTTTGATCTTGGATCAGGAGGTGTTTGATCTTGCGGATGAGTCGTAAAAAATGGGTAGCTCTCGAAACCGATTGTCTGACCTGGGGAATCATACTTAATTTTTCGTCCAAGATAGCCCCCAGGACCGTCACCTTATCTTTCGGTTTTGGTGTCAAGCCTAACTCAGTGGGCCAGTTTTGAAGGAAGTCAGTCTTGCCTTTTCCAACTACTATGACCTCTGTTTTGTTACCATTAAGGCACAATTTATTGATGGCCATCCAGTGGTAAATATCACGCAGACAATTGGCCAATCTTAGGGGCATATCTGGGTAAGTTAGATCATCAGCTACCAACTGGACATCGTCCGCATACAGATGGAACCAGAGACCATATTTGGCAATAATGTCAGGTAAAGGCCTAAGATAAGCATTAAAGAGAATGGGGGACAGGGCAGATCCCTGTGGTACCCCGTTCTCCACTGTGGTGATCTGGGATAGGAAAGTGCCCATCTTAACTTGGTGGTTGCGGGCTGTTAAAAAATCACGGAACCAAGCGAGGGCAGTGTCTCCCAGCCCGAAAGTGGACTCGAGTCTGGTTAGCAGGATGGAGTGATCCACGGTGTCAAAGGCTGCGGACAGGTCAAGCAGCACCAGGGCTTTGAAGCTGGAGAAGGGCCTCTCTTTCAATAACTCTAGCTACAATATAATGCGACAAACACTGAAAATGTACGCACACAGTTCACTCTTCAACCCATATTTTTGTAAGGGAAGATCTGCCCATAGTACTCCAAGGCACATACAGATGTGCAGGTGTGTACATATGCGCGGACACGTGTGCATGGCATCCCTGGATGTGCATGCACCCGCTGCTAATACTGGCACCAAATGCACTTTTTAAGTTGAGCTGTGGCATTGGTCAGTTGCTGTCTGATCTACAACATTTCCATGTTCCTGTTGCCAGTTTCTGTGTATGACTTCTGTTACCCCCACCTGGTTTGCCTCTGACCATGCTTGAATGCTACCTATTCTGACCTCAGCTTGTCTCTGGAATCTGCCTTTGTCTCCTGCCTCATCTGAACTGCTCAATCTCTGCTGACCTTGGCATATGTCCTGACTATTCTTCTAACTGCCGCCTATGCCTGATCTGCAATTCTATTACTGACCCAGCTTGCCTGACCTCACAGCATGCCTTATCCTATTTTCCAAGTGCCTCCTGACTCGTATGCTACCTACCTGGTCTCTGCCAGCCTGCTCTGCACCTGCAACCTGTCATCAGCCAGCCAAATGTCTGCCAGCCAAATGTCTGCCAGCCAAATGTCTGCCAGCCAAATGTCTGCTACTTCGGGTTCTGTTGCATCTGCCCACCATCAGCTGTCTCTGTCACCTGGCTCATCCCTGGCGAAGGTTCAGTTACCTATCTGTGTGGTCTTCTGGACACAATACAGGTTCTCGTACCTCACCATGCTCTGGCCCCTGAGCCAAAGCTGTAAGAGAGGCCTCCCTTTTCACATTAGGCTCTACAACCAGGTATGTGACAGTTTTATTTTATTTGTTTATAACGTGTTTGACACACAAAGGTTTAACAAAACTGTTGGGAATATTCTGTGGAACTGTATTAGTATAACAATGCATAGGACATATGTACCAATTTAGTTAGAACTAGTTAAGGATGGTTCAGTTAATTAAATTGCTGGTCCACCAGTATCCATTTTTTATGACTGGATCTTAAAATCCAGTATCTCCAGTGTTAAGATTTTTAAGAATGCAATCTAAATTTAATAGATTGTTCAGTCTAAATGTGCCAAATGATGTCACCTCATGGCCTTTCACTTTTCATGGTGTTCTCTCTGTAGTTGGAAAGACAACTGCACACTCCTGGCTTTGCAACGCTCCAACAAATTTATTACAAAAGACTATCTGAGGACATGTCAGGATGATTCGATTTTTCAAATGCTTATCAAAAGAAACAAAACCAATCCAAATATGCTGTATACAGTATCCCACATGCAACCAAGTGCAATTAAACATCCAGCTAGAACAGCCTGGCAAAGATCAAAGGTTATTCAGGAGATTCCTCTTAACCTTACATAACTTTCCTGATGAGCCCTACAGCACAATAAACAAAATACCATACTAAGATGATGAAATGTTGAGGAAATACAGTGTCAAGTAATTAAAGCATATTCAAAGTAATCCACATACATAAAGCTCAGGAAAAACATTGATAGCTATAACCTTTATTGTAGATAAGTTATTATTTTTCATTACAGAAATGGTATTGCAATCATGCCTAAATCATGTGTTTTCATTCATCTGCTTGGACCGCAGATGGAAGTTGCATATAATCACCACTTTACATGGTTTTGGGACATATTCTAATATTAGTAGAACTGGGTACTGTAACTAAGTCTGCTTATTATGATGACACTGCTACTATTTATTTAATCACATTTAGAGATATCAGACTTATTCACCAGTGTGGGTTCTTGCAATGTGTAATGTCAACATATGGTTTGGCTCATGTATTTAACATATCAATAACACCTGTTGTTAAACAGGCAGCATACATTTTTACAGCAATATTATGACACTTAGATTCACGATTTATCATGTCATTCATAATGATAACCCAGTAATTAAGATATAAAAGTCCTATTTATGAAGAGACCTCTTAAGTGTCACTTTTTTCCACAAGATTATTACATAATTTTTATAAATATATACTGTAGTCTATTGCATACTGTGAGGCAATATATGGGTGAATATCTAGGCATCGTCATTAATCTTTTAAATATATCACATCATCAGATAAAATTATATCCATCCTAAACAACATTTCTACGACTAATGCTGGCCATACACTATACGAAAAACCTTCCAACCCATTTTCGAAAAATGAACATTCGGCCGTTAACGCAAACGATGGTGCCATCATGTAATGACCAATAAATAGGTCAGAGGACACACATTTTTTCTTTTATTTATTTTTTACATATACCTAGTGCAGACAGTTTGGACGGGAAACACATTAACCTTTTAATTATCGTTCGTTCGGCAGAAAATTTCCAAACTTGTCCTTCATTTTTTCGGCTCAAAAACATCCCAACAATTATCGATTTTGTGCCCATTAACTGTCTGAAAAATGAACGAACTGTCTAAATGACTGAATTTTGGATGATTTTTCATATAGTGTATGGCCAGCATTAGACTGGGAAAGAAACAAGCAAGCGTTTACAGCAGTGTGGTCCTAATTAGAACAGTACCATATCGGACCATCACATTGGCATTCAAAATGTGTAAATTCATTATTAACTGAAGGCTAAAATTAAAAATGGCATAGATGTTATACACTAGCAAAAATCATTTTTTTTTGATCAAGTGCTATTACATCAATGTCAACTCATTGTGAATGCATAGACTGTATTTCTTCAGAATGATCTGGCTTGATTGAGTCTTTAGCCTACTCAGTGGGATTTTCATGCTTGTGATTGCATTACGCCATTTTATTGTTAGTTGTTCCCTTCTTTTCTCTTCAGTTTTTTCAAGCATTATTGCTTTTTTCTAGTGAGTTG
Organism: Rana temporaria; assembly: GCF_905171775.1. Taxonomy (NCBI): domain Eukaryota; kingdom Metazoa; phylum Chordata; class Amphibia; order Anura; family Ranidae; genus Rana; species Rana temporaria. Next base: position 316,028,757 of record NC_053489.1, read on the forward strand.
GTTCTTCTTAAAATAAGTCAGATGCTTCAATCTAGTCATCCTATACTACTAGTAAGTAGTTATACTAGACTTGTTGAAGGATCAGTTTGTTTTCTTTATTTTCAATGCTGTTCTTAGAAATCTTCACCAACACCAAGGTTCAATGAACACTTTTTCTTTCTTGCTTCTTCATTGTCCAGCTTTTACATCCACAGTTACAGAACATTTTATAGCTTGGACAATTCTGATCTCTGTTCTTATAGGCACATCAGTACTTTTGAAGATCTTTAATAAGTCTTTTGCCCTTGTTCTTCCAAGTCTTCACCATATTTATTGACTACTCAATGCTTTCCTTTTAATAATTGATTCAAGAAGCAGGATCTGTACACTACTTCAATATTTTTAGTATCAACTTTAAAATAATTTTCTAACTTTCTTAATGAGGTTCCAAAGGTTGTTATGGGTGTAGTGTCATCAGTATATCAAAGGTGTGTTTTCTCCACTAATCCTAAAACCTCTATCATCTTGTTCAGCCCTGCTTCGTTTAATATATTTTCATCTTACAGGCTAAATGAGTATGGTGAAAGTATGCAGTCTTGTGAAATTTGTATGATATTCTGAAAAAATCCTTGTTTCCATTTATTTCCTTCCGGGATGCTCTCAGGAATCCACAATTCAGTTACATATTTACATAGCTGGTAAGGTTGAATAAAGACACCATTCCATCCAGGTCAACCTATGTGGATACGTGTGTGTGTTTATGTTACTGTCATTTCCTACATCTCTGTATATTGCGTTCACTAAGATGCTCATTTAAATGTTTACCGACACAACCCCAATGCCACCACCAACTATGGAAGTGAGTTCCACACCCTTACTGCTCAGTCAGTAAAGAACCCCTTATGCAGTTTAAGGTTAAACTCTTTCTTGCCTCTTAACTTCATTGAGTGTCTGTATGTCCTTTTAAGTGACCTGAGACTGAAAAGTTTTATCCCTATGCCAGGATCACCATTTAGATATTTGTATATCTGGATCATATCTCCTCTTAAGTGTCTCTGATCCAGTTTAGTGTTTGTAGTCGTTCTTCATAACTGAGGCCTTCCAGCCCCTGTATTAGATTTGCTCTGGACTCTCTCCAGTTCCAGCACATCCTTCCTGAAGACCGGAGACCAGAAGTGGATGGCATACTCAAGATGTGGTCGAACCAGAGTTTGGTAAAGTGGTGGAATTATAGTTTTATCAATTGATTAAATATTAGTTTTAATGCATGCTAATAGTCTGCTAGCTTTGCTTGCTCCAGCTTGAAAATGTATGCTATTGCTGAGCCTGTGACATACTAGAACTCTCATATCTCTTTACATCCTTGAGTCCCTCCAGAGTTTTTCCTTCTAGCGAGTAGCTCACATTTATATTTAAAAGTTTTAACTTTTCTATATCCTGTTGTGAGGTTATTGCCCTGCTTAGCTTTGTATCATCAGCAAACACTGAAATTGACTATTTTTACCAACCCCGATATTATTTATGAACAAATTAAATAGAATTGGTCCCAGGACAGAGCCTTGGGGTACCCCACTTACAACACCAGGCCTTTCAGAATATATACTATTTATCACCACCCTTCCCTGTCTTCTACCTTTCCTGTTCCTCTGATACACAGAGTACCCTTGGACAGCTGAAAGCTAGTCATGTGAGCTGTCAAACCAGGTTTCTGATACTCCCACAGAGTAAAAATCCTCCTCATGTATCAGCAGTTCCAGTTCTTCCATTTTATTAACTAAACTTATTTTACTTTCTTGATTTTAGCTTCCTTTCTTTCAAGCTCAACTTTCATTACATCTCCCGTCTTCAATTTCATGGTCATTTTTGTTTTTGTTTTGGTGATGTTTTAATTTAAATAATAATTGATATCTTATGACAGACAAATCCCCTTCTGTGTTATCTGTTTATTATCTGTAAAATCTAATAAAAAAAGATTGGAAATAGAATAATCAACGACGATGTCTTTGAATTCCATCCACATTTCTTTTGGTTCTCTATCAATTATGTCTGACATCAGAAGCCTCATGTTTACTTTAACGATAATCCAGTCTTTATCTTGAAAGACTGATACTTTTGTTGATCTTTTTGAATTTTACTTGAAGCTTGCACATTAAAAGTTCATGATCTTTTCCACAATCAGTTCCAGACCATGTATTTGCAATTAAAATTGAGCTCTTTCATAATTTGGCACAGAGAATATAGTCTCTAGTTCCTTACTGTACAGGGTCTGTATTGTGAGGAAAATTCCCTGTATATAGAGTCCTATACAGGAGCGGAGTTCAATCAGGATACAGTGTCACAGTAAAGAGGATGTCAGTAAATATTGAGACAATGGATATAAATAGCCGAAGGATAGGGGCGAGTGAGGGTGAGTGAGGAAAGTGAAGTGTGCTAGTGGTGAAACACATGGGAGTGATACAGGGAGGTGACCAAGGGAAACCAATTTTGTAAAAAATAAAATGAAACATATTGAGTGAGTGGAAGTGAGTGAAAGAAGAATGGAAATCATGCCTGAGATCAGGTATGTAAAGTGATGGCGAGCAGTGGTATAAAACCAGAAGGGTGTGATATGGTGATGAGATGGGTGCGGGATATCACCCCCCATATCACCCCCATATCACCCCCTTCTGGTTTTACATCACTTACCACTTACAATATTTACGGACATCCTCTTTTCACCATTTGGACAGTTAGTCCATCCATGGAATGTCCCCCCCAGGTCCGCTGCGGGGGACCTCCCTTTGTGGTGCTCCAGTGTCCCGGGTCTATTGGGGGCTTTAGGTAAGCAGCTTTGATTAAATGTTCCCCTCATTATACACTGGTTCCTGTTTTTATGTATGAGACTGTATTTCTGAATCTGTTCACTATATAGTTCTCTGATTAAATTATCAATCGTTTGCAGACATTCTCCTGATGAAGTGGTTCACACCGTGAAACTAGTAGAGATGCCCTTCGCGACCCATGTCCCATTGTGATTTTTCCCTCACTTGGGGATTCTTCTATTGGTGATATGTGTGGTCTTCCACCAAATGTTTTTAATTATATATGAATGTTATTGTCTTTTATTGATTTTTTATTAATAAAATGTAGTTATTTGTCTACATATGTGCATTTATACCTTAATTTATCTGTTTATCTGTACCGTAATAGTCCAACTGCCCGCAATCCCCTTATATTTCGGAGTTTTGATTTGGGGACCAATCCTCCGATCTTTATATACTGATGATAACTGTGGAATATACACTTGTGGAATACAATTAAGCAGGCTGGATAGTGGATGCGGTCGAGCCCATAGTGACGGGGGGAAAGCTCACTAATGCACAGATAGACCCTGGAGGGTCTTAAAATCTGGTAAGCAGATATACTTACCCTGTCTGTCCTGTGGGAAACACTGGGTGTCTTCACAAATTGAACATTGGATCAGCACACGTTTTGAGTTCACTTTATGGATGTGGAATTTGGACATTTGGACTATTAATAGTAATTTTTATTTTTCCTTTTTTTACATTTTCATCTTTATTGCATTATAATAGATTTTTTTTTGCACTTTGATCATTAAGGTCATGGTTTGACAGTGCTACACGTTTTTGATTTTAATTTTTGTTATGAAGTGTATATTGTTGTGAGAGCTGCTGTCGGTCACAGATCATCTGTGTCACTTACATCATTTCATTTACTCTATAAGCACTTAGCAAAATATTGTTTATTTACTAATAAGTTCTACATGTTAATAAGTAATAAGTTCTACTATTTACAGCTTTTTTAAATTTGATAAATTACTGCAAAAATGGTCAATGAATTTTGAGAAAAGCCAGGCAAATTAATTTGCCTGGATTTGGATTTCTTTATATATAGCCCCTTAAAATTACTTGTCAATTGCTCAAAATAAAAGCTACCTAAATAGCTGCAAAAGAGAGACAGTTACCGAAAATGACACTCTTGCTTAAAAGTTAATTAAATCCCTGTGGACTTTGAATGATACATTTAAAAAATCAGTCCACCAATGCCAAATCTCTAGTATAGTAGCCATTACATGCAGGTAAGAATACTGTGCCAGCTCTTTCTAATAATTATACATTTTTCTCTTTTGAGGACTGGCTAGACATGATCTCATAATATGCATAAATGCACATGCCCCACAGCTGTTAAAGAGATGATTGTTAAGCTTCATACAAGTTGGTATTTCACCCCTGCTAAGTTACATGTGATCTTCCCAACAGTATTGGAGACCTACTTTAGGGGCTGCCCTGACAGAGGTATACTCCTTCACATATTTTGAAGCTGTAAGATGCTAAAACCACTCTGTCAACAGGCTACCGTACCACCAAGGTAACTCAGATCACTGATGTTAAACTTACTCTGACATTGCCAATGTGCTTATTGTTTGTGACATTGCCAGAAGTACCACCCCCAAACCAAAGATAAGCTCACCTCTCCTACAGTTCCCTGGTCTCAGATGTTACAGAGAATGGGGGCATAAAACTTATGGAAATAATTCACTACACCATCATGGTGTAGCGCGTCATTTACGTGGGGTCACAATTCATTCACATAAAGCACGCCCACCTCTTTCCTGTTTGAATTTGGCGGGCTTACGCCGGCCAATTTACGATACGCCGACGCAACTTTCAGAGCAAGTGCTTTGTGAATACTGCACTTGCCTCTCTAACTTGCGGCGGCGTAACGTAAATTACATACGCTATGCCTGCACAAATTGTCATGAGCTTAAACCATTCATGGCAGTTGAGAGCATTGCTGGCCCAATGATTTTCATTGTACCAGCAATCAAATTGTAAAAAAAAATCCCTGATCCCTTTCATTTTTTGTTTTTAGTGTCCCTGATCACCACCACATCAGTCATATTATGATGCTGCCCTGGTGACGGTATGTAAAAAAAAAATGTGAAAAAAACAAAAACGAATTTTATTTAATTTCTTAATTTTCAAAAAAAAGTGATAAAAAAATATAATGTCTCTTACTAAATGCCTCAGACTCTACTTTCCAAAAAGGGTTAATTTTGGGGGGTATGTGTACTGTCCTGACAGTTTAAGGGCCTCAAGGAATAATAATACACACTTATTGGGATTTTTTTATCAAAGATGTAGCAGAATACATTCTGGCCTAATTTTATGATGAAATTTGATTTTATTGGATATGTTTTATGACAGAAGGTAGAAAATATATCTATTTTAAATTTTTAGACTTTTTATTTTATAGTGCAAAATATAAAAACCCAGTGGTGATCAAATGATTGAAACATTTATAAAAAATGTAATTTGCATGCAGTACTGCATGACAACGTAATTGCCAATTAAAGTAGCGCAGTGCCGAATAGCAAAAATACCCTGGTCATGAAGGGGGTAAAACCTTACGGAGCTTAAAAGGGAGCTCCAGTCTGGGCAAAAATAAATAAAAAGTCAACAGCTACAAATACTGTAGCAGTATAGTCATTGTTATCTGGTGCTCCAGCTGCCCATTCCTTTCCAGCTATTCAGAACAGCGGTGGGACCCACAGAGCCATGTGGAATGCCAGGACTGCACTTTACTTTGAAGCATGCGTCTTCTATCATCTTGTAAGTATTTTTAATCTTATCCTATTAAAGTCATCATTTTAATACTACACTCAGGTCAGGGCCTTCCCCTCCCTGTTTTTTTTTCCTTACAAATACTATAGCTGCTAACTTTTAATATAAGGACACTTACCTGTCCAGGGATCCAATGCTGTCAGCACCCTAGGCCGATTCTTCAATTGGCTTCGGATGCAGGCGTTGGCATCTTTACTAAGGGAAACCGACAGTGAAGTTAGGTTTCACAGCCGGTCTCCTACTTTCTTATTAATCACTAGCCGACCAGCCGCTGTAGTTATACACACACAGGGAACATAATTAACCGCTTCCTCGCCCCCTAGTATTAACCCCTTCCCTGCCAGTTGCATTTTTATAGTAATCAATGCATTTTTATAGCACTGATTGCTATACAAATGCCAATGGTTCCAAAAATGTGTCAAAAGTGTCCGAAGTGTCCGACATAAGGTCGCAGTACCGATAAAAAAAAATATTAATAAAAATGCCATAAAACTGTCCCCTATTTTGAAGACGCTATAACTTTTGCGCAAACCAATCAAAAAACGCTTATTGTCATTTTTTTTTTACAAAAAATATGTAGAAGAATACATATCGGCCTAAACTGAGGGGAAAAAAATGTTTTTTTTTATATATTTTTGGGGATATTTATTACAGCAAAAAGTAAAAAATATTCATTTTTTTTCAAAATTGTCGCTCTATTTTTGTTTATAGCGCAAAAAATATAAAACCGCAGAGGCGATTAAATACCACCAAAAGAAAGCTCTATTTGTGGGAAAAAAAAGGACGCCAATTTTGTTTGGGAGCCAATTCGCACAACCGCAATTGTCAGTTAAAGCAACGCAGTGCCGAATCGCAAAAAGGGGCCTGGTCATTCACCAGCAATATGGTCCGGGGCTGAAGTGGTTAATCCCGCCGTCTTCTGGGACATGTGTGTGTCCCAGAAGTCAGTGGGGGAAGGAGGAGGGGCCGGAAAGTCTTGGAGATCGCCACTGTGATCTTACCCAGAAGTGGGAGTGGGTACCTGTCAAAACCAGGTACCCCTCCCCCCCATAGAGTGCCAAATGTGGCAGGGGAGGGTGAGTTGTTTTGGGACCAAGTGGAAATTCCCCTTTTGGGTGGAGCTTTGTTTTAATGGGTTAATAAGGTAAATCTCTGCTCACATACATTATCCAATTAGGTGCAATAACAAAGAGTGGGAGGAACTACTTACAGCACCTGCTACCTGAAATTACCCACACCTTATGCCATTCAAAACTTTATTTGTCCCAGATTAGCTTGCATGGTGTGACTACTCTGGCTTTGCTCTTCCCATGTGGTCATTAGCTTACTAAACCACCATAGCACTCCATTCATCATATGGTGATTGGAGCCATATGGCCTAGTACTCTGTTGAATTCTCTGGCATTTTGAATAGATGAACAACACTATACATGCAGAAAACTATAAATCCGCATACACACGATCGGTCAAAACTGATGAAAACTGACTGAAGGACCTTTTCATCGGTCCAAACCGATCGTGTGTGGGCCCCATCGGTCAGTTAACCTTCGGTCAAAAAAATGAGAACTTACTTTAAAATGTAACCGATGAACGCGCATGCTCAGAATCAAGTCGACGCTTGCTTGGAAGCATTGAACCTCGTTTTTTTCAGCAGGTCGTTTTTTAAACCGATGGTGTGTAGGCACGACGGACCATCAGTCAGGTTCAGTGTTTAACCGATGACAACGGTCCTTCATACCGTTCTCATCGGATGGACTGATCGTGTGTACGCGGCCTTAGAGAAACTATAAGAGACAGCACTCCAGATTTATTCTTATTCATACCATTAATATCTTTATCATCTAGCACATTTGTTGGAGTTGTTGAACAACATTACATTATATTACATAGTTAAAGAAAGATATATTCCATAACAGAGTACACTGTTTAAACTAAAACAATGATTGTTTATGCATTTCCTTTATACATGTTTGAGTAAGTTAGGCCCCATTAAAGGCTTATTGTGTTTTTAAAATGTTCTGATCAAATATTTTATTGAAGAACAGCAACGTGCACATACAGTTGCAATAACAAGTATGTGAACCCCTTTTGGAATGATATGGATTTCTGCACAAATTGGTCATAAAATGTGATCTGATCTTCATCTAATGCCGCATACACACGGTCGTTTTTTGTGATGAAAAAACCCCGAAATTTTTTAAAACGTAATTTAAAATGACCGTGTGTGGTGAAAACGTTGTTTTATGTCTTCTGAAAAACGACAAAAAAAAATTCGAACATGCTTCAATTTTTTCGTTTTTTCGTTTTTCAAAACGTTGTTTTTGTGTCATAAAAAATGATCGTGTGTGGGCTAAAACGATGTTTAAAACAACGTTTTTAAACCCGCGCATGCTCAGAATCAAGTTATGACGCGAGCTTGAATGGAACAGAGTGCCGCCGTACGTGCTGAACATAACCGCGCTTTGCTAGAGCATTTTGAAAAAACGATGGTGTGTAGGCAACGTCATTTTTTAAAATAAAGTTTGAAAAACTTTGTTTTTTAAAATAAAGTTTGAAAAACTTTGTTTTTTAAAATAAAGTTTGAAAAACGTCGTTTTTTTTCATGAAAAAAAACTACGTTTTTTTACAAGACAAAAAACAAAGTTTTTTACAAGACAAAAAACGACCGTGTGTACGCGGCATAAGTCACAACAATAGACAATCACAGTCTGCTTAAACTAATAACACGCCAAGAATTAAATGTAAACATTCACAGTGCAGGTGTAAAAAGTATGTGAACCCTTGGATTTAATAACTGGTTGAACCTCCTTTGGCAGCAATAACTTCAACCAGACGTTTCCTGTAGTTGCAGATCAGACGTGCACAACGGTCAGGAGTAATTCTTGACCATTCCTCTTTACAGAACTGTTTCAGTTCAGCAATATTCTTGGGATGTCTGGTGTGAATCGCTTTCTTGAGGTCATGCCACAGCATCTCAATCGGGTTGAGGTAAGGACTCTGACTGGGCCACTCCAGAAGGCGTATTTTCTTCTGTTTAAGCCATTCTGTTGTTGCTTTACTTTAATGCTTTGGGTCGTTATCCTGTTGCAACACCCATCTTCTGTTGAGCTTCAGCTGGTGGACAGATGGCCTTAAGTTCTCCTGCAAAATGTCTTGATAAACTTGGGAATTCATTTTTCCTTCGATGATAGCAATCCATCCATGCCCTGATGCAGCAAAGCAGCCCTGCCTATGGTGCCCCCACCACCATACTTCACAGTTGGGATGAAGTTTTGATGTTGGTGTGCTGTGCCTCTTTTTCTCCACACATAGTGTTGTGTGTTTCTTCCAAACAACTCAACTTTGGTTTCATCTGTCCACAGAATATTTTGCCAGTACTGCTGTGGAACATCCAGGTGCTCTTGTGCAAAATGTAAATGTGCAGCAATGTTTTTTTTGGACAGCAGTGGCTTCCTCTGTGGTATCCTCCCATGAAATCCATTCTTGTTTAGTGTTTTACGTATCGTAGATTCGCTAACAGGGATGTTAGCATATGCCAGAGACTTTTGTAAGTCTTTAGCTGACACTTTAGGATTCTTCTTCACCTCATTGAGCAGTCTGCCCTGTGCTCTTGCAGTCATCTTTACAGGACGGCCACTCCTAGGGAGAGTAGCAGCATTGCTGAACTTTCTCTATTCATAGACAATTTGTCTTACCGTGGATTTTGGAGATACTTTTATAACCCTTTACAGCATTATGCAAGTCAACAATTCTTAATTGTAGGTCTTCTGAGAGCTCTTTTGTGCGAGGCATCATTCCTATCAGGCAATGCTTCTTGTGAAAAGCAAACCCAGAACTGGTGTGTGTTTTTTATAGGGCAGGGCAGCTGTAACCAACACCTCCAATCTCATCTCATTGATTGGACTCCAGTTGGCTGACACCTCACTCCAAATAGCTCTTGGAGATGTCATTAGTCTAGGGGTTCACATACTTTTTCCACCTGCCTCGTCAACTCTTTTCTAACCTTAATTCCTTACTTCACCCCCACTGCCTCCACCCACCAACTTGCTTGTTTTTCAAGATATTTCCAATCACTTTAATCACAATTTGTGAGGAGATATCCAGCTTCCAGCTTCCAGCTTCCTTATCAACCAACACACCAAGTCCAACACCACACTCAATGCTTTCCTTCTTCAACCCTGTTAGCATAAAGGAAGTTGCCAAACTCCTTTCCACAGCCCACCTCACCACCTGTCTCCTGGATCCTGTCCCCTTGTAACTATTACAACCAACTTCCTGCTCTATTCTAAACTCTCTAACCCACATCTTCAACCTCTCCCACTCTTCTGGCACCGCCCACAACATTCTACTGAAACTGCCCTAATAAAACTCCCCAATGGCCTTCTAACTGCTAAAACCAATGGGCAGTACTCCATATTCATACTGTTAGACCTTTCTGCTGCCTTTGGCTCAGTTGACCACCCACTCCTCCTCAATAAACTCCACTCCCTTGGCCTCCATGACTCTGCTCTTTCCTTGTTCTCCTCCTACCTATGTCAGCGCGCTTTCAGTGTCACATACAACAACACCTTCCTCTTTCTGTTGGGGTACCCCAAGGCTCTGTTCTTGGGCCCCTCCTATTCTCTCTCTATACCTCTTCCCTGGGCCAGTTGATAAAGCTCTATGGAAGTTGCTATGCTAAAGACACCTAGATCTATCTCTCGAATCCTCAACTCACTACCTCAATCTCCTCATGCATCACAAAGTTTCTAAGTGACATATCAGTATGAATGTCACACCACTTCCTCAAACTCTTCTAAAACTGAGCTTTTAATATTTTCTGGCACAACCATTGGTCCCTCCACACATGCTAGGGTGCTGGGTGTAATCCTAGACTCTGACCTCTCTTTCTGCCCCCACATCCAATCACTGGCTAAATCTTTTCGCCTTAACCTCCGGAACATCTCCAGAATTCACCACTTCCTAACTAAAGACACCACAAAACAACGTATTCATTCCTTGGTTGTTTTACAGCTTGACTACTGCAACTCCCTCCTTTCTGGCCTACCTTTACACAGGCTACCCCCTTCAGTCTATCATGAATGCTTCTGCCAGACTAATACACCTTACTAATCGATCCGTGACTGCTGCCCCATCTCTGCCAATCTCTCCACTGGCTTCCCCTACCCCACGGTATAAAATTCAAAATACTAACCACAACATACAAGGCCATTTACAATATTGCCCTCCAGCTACATCACCAATCTCATCTGATGTTATCACCCAAATCGTCCTCTCAGGACCTCTTGCTCTCTAGCTCCCTTGTTATCTCCTCCCATGCGCACCTACAGGACTCCTCCTCTGGGACTCCCTGCCCCAGTATGTCCATTCAGCTCCTACCCTTTCTGCCTTTAGGCGATCCTTGAAAACTCAGTTATTCAAGGAAGCCTACCACACCTGCACCTAAGAACTGTGTAAAACATATGCATAAAATCTACGACATCAATAACAAATGGAATGATATCAATCAGCAATAATCAACTTTCATATGTAGATAACTTGGCTATTTTAACTTTTTTGAGAGCGTTGCCATTGTCTATATCATGTTCATAAGAAGAAAATTCAGCTGTAGTGCACGATACATGTAACACGTAACCCTTATATAAGAGGTTCGATCCAGATCCACTGCTGAAGGAAGAAAAATGTCATCAGTGATTGAGTCTAGGACCAGACCCCACAAATCAGTAAAACCTTTAAACAACTCCAATAACATATCTAAAAGGGTCAAATGCATATATACAAGTACCAGTAAATTAAAACCAAAAGTGTTGAACATAGTGAGAAACAATATTCATTAACAATTAATGTGTAGTTTCAACTCAAATATAGCCACGGAATATTATCACCAGCTTTATTGGCAATACTGTGACTGGCAAAGTCCCTCAAAACAATACTTAATAGAGAGTCAAAAGAGGAAGGGAACCATTCCTGAACAGAAGAAGGGAAAAGCAAGAAAAAGAAATGGAAAAAGAAAAAGAGAGGAGGATGGAAAGCAAACAGCCACTTCACAAGATGATAATTCATAAAAATTAGTGAGATCCCACTCATAATTTAAATCATTAGGGATCTGTGTTCTTAATTGGAAGATCCAAAAAACTTCCCATTAGCAGCGCAACCTGAAACTGTCCCTCCTTCTAGGAGGTTTTCTAACTCTCTCATATGGAGGGCTGCGAGATCGCCACCATGTGACCTAGTAAAAGTATTAAAATGATTAGCCACAATTGTAGAATCGTTCTTCTAAATATCGTACACATGGTCATGGAGGCGATCCCGCAGCCTTCTTGTAGTTCTGCCTACATATTGTATGTGGCAAATTTTGCAGGTGATCAAGTATATTAAATGCCTCGTTTTGCAGTTTATGAAGTCCCCAATTCCATTATTCCTGCCACTAACTTTGGACTTAAATCCCTCTCCCCTCATCAAACGCAGACAGCAGGTGTCATTCACATTGCACCTATAATTGCCTTTGAAACTAAGCAGATTGTTCCCCGAATATTACTAGAAGTAAAGTATCTGGGAAACAGGGAGTTACCCAGAGGGGGAACACATTGAGGGACAATTCTAACACCACCAGGTGCACTTACTTCTCCCTCTGAACACCAAAGATGAGACAATTATTCCCTCTACTGAGACCATTGATAAAACATTAAATTCCTTTGATGACTGAAAAGCCTACTTCCCACCCCAATTAATCAAAAATCTGAACTTGTGTGTTACTGCCCTTTGTGGAAATGTGTACATTTCAAGAGTGCAGTTGTGAGTCGGAAAGTATATTATAAAAACTGATGCATGCATGAATGCAGAGGTCATAAAACTGAATAAATATAGATTTGTGTTACCGAACTTATAAATGCTTAAATCAAAGAAGGGCCTTAGGCTTGTTTTCACATATTGCAAGACCCATTTAAAAAGGAAAATGTATGAGTAGTGTTAAGTTGCAGATGCTGTCAAATTAATCATGATTCCAAAATTAAAATGCACATACAAATGTGTAAGTAAACGTCTATTTTGATCTGACATGAACAGCATCGGTGAATATTTCTCTAAATAATTAAGATTACCTTTGAAGAATTTTTCTTCACTCCAGCCTAGCACATATGGAATACAGTGCTCAAAGTTATTCTAAAGGTTGTAATAAAAAAAAACATAAATGTTATACTTACCTACTCTGTGCAATGGTTTTGCACAGAGCAGCTCCAATTCTCTTCTTATCGGGTCCTCTGATGGCAGTCCTGGCTCCTTCCCCTTGACGAGCAAAGCATATTGCTATGGGCGCACTCAAGCAGGCTTGCTCCCGAGCCACGCTCCTGTGAATGGACATTATCTATTCACACACAGAGCGTGGCTCAGCTTCTCCCCTCATTGGCTCACTGGTTGTGATTGACAGCAGTAGGAGCCAATGGCTCCCTTTGCTGTGTGAGCCAATGAGGGTAAAGAGACCAAGAAGAGCCGCTGCTCGCCTGAACATCACTGGGGTTCAGGTAAGTATAAGGGGAGCTGGGGGGGGGTGAGCTGCTACACCCAGAAGTTTTTTTGCCTTAATGCATAGAATGTATTAAAGTAAAAAAAACTTCAACCTTTAGGACCACTTTAACTTTTGGAAATGATAACGAGACACAACAGTGGTATTATTTCTTCCTGACCTGCCTTTTTTATGAAATTTTTATGACATTCAAACAATGAGTTTACAAACTGCATGAAAAACTGCAATGGAATCTGTGCAGTACTCAAAGCCCTATAATTACCAGTTGGCTCTTGTAGATTATGCATGGCCTGGGTCATGCCATTTTGGGGTGCCCTACCGTGTCTAGCTACTAATTATTTAGAATATTTGAATATTTGCAGTGATGACATGTGGGCAGTGTTGTAAGTAACGGCAGTTAAATAAACGCTGTTACGTAACGATGGGCCTCCCGAGGGTAACGAGTAATTTACCAGATTACTCTTTCCCTCTCGACAACGCAGTTCCCATTACTTGGGCGGCGTTACCGAAATTACATTGAGTGCGCGCGCGGGGGGGGGGGGTCATGTGACACGTCACTGTCACTCTGTCAGGGCGGGATGTGGCCACAGGCCTGAGCTGGCCTGTGATTGGGTCACATTCGTCGCCGGCGGGCGGCGGCCGGGTCATGTGTCGTCGTGTGGGTGGCGCTGGCGCATGCACGTGCCTGGAGTCTCCCGCCGCCTGCAGTGTGTCACGAGGGAGTGACGAGTCTGGCTCACCTCCTCACCTCAGCCGAAAGCCGCCGCGCCGACATCTCCCCCGCGGAGGCTCCGCTCCACCACCGGTCCGGATAGGAAGGAGGATAGTCACGGACATCAGCCAGCTGAGAGTAGTGCACCGACCATGGCCCCCCTGCGCAGGTGAGGAGCCGAGCGATGGAACTGGGAGTGGGTGGGGGAGAGCGGCCTAGCTGGGCATGTGGAACGGTGCGAGCGGAGGTAGAGTAGTGTGAGTGAGTGACACTCACACACTGGCTGGAGTGGCTGCACACTAAATCTGATGTATTTATTGATGATTCAATGATGAATGTACAGTATTGCTGGCGCAGCCTGGGCAGTGGGCAGTTAATAATATCAACTCCACCTGCCCACAGTGCCCAACTGGCAGTTGGGCACTGTGGGCAGGTGGAGTTGATATAATTAATTTACACAGTATTGCATTTGCTGGGCCTGCCTGGGCATGTGGAGCGGTCCGTTGGAGTGTCTGTGAGCTCACTTTATAGGGATTTTTTCACAGTTATGTATATCTTGCATACAATTAGTGCAAAAAGCCGTAGTTGCCAACATTTACTAAGCAGGAGGTGCGAGAGAAGAAAAAAAAATTAGCACAAAGTACACAGTCCACATGTGGTCAAAAATTGTATGTGACCAATAAAGTGGCGGACGGTTAGTGGGGCCCATTGGTGTCAGGGAAATAAAACAAGCCCCATTGCTGGTGTCAGTCTGATAAAGTAAACCCTACGTTATTAATGTCAGTAGGAAAAGATAGGTCTCATTGTTGTGTCGGTTGGATACGGTAAACCCCATACTGTTGATGTCAGTAGGAGCAAAAGACAGGAGATCATTTTGCCAGTGGCAGCACAGTTGGAGTGCTGTGTGGGAGAACACCGGCAGTGTTCCAGAACTCAGCATCCCCCTAAGTGTAACATGCCTCACAGTGCCTGTAAGTAACATGCCTCACTGTGCTGTAACATGCCTCACTGTGCCTGTAAGTAACATGCCTCACTGTGCTGTAACATGCCTCACTGTGCCTGTAAGTAACATGCCTCACTGTGCTGTAACATGCCTCACTGTGCCTGTAAGTAACATGCCTCACTGTGCCTGTAAGTAACATGCCTCACTGTGCCTGTTAATAACATGCCTCACTGTGCTGTAACATGCCTCACTGTGCCTGTAAGTAACATGCCTCACTGCGCCTGTAAGTAACATGCCTCACTGTGCCTGTAAGTAACATGCCTCACTGTGCCTGTAAGTAACATGCCTCACTGTGCCTGTAAGTAACATGCCTCACTGTGCTGTAACATGCCTCACTGTGCCTGTAAGTAACATGCCTCACTGTGCCTGTAAGTAACATGCCTCACTGTGCTGTAACATGCCTCACTGTGCCTGTAAGTAACATGCCTCACTGTGCCTGTAAGTTACAGGCACAGTGAGGCATGTTACTTACAGGCACAGTGAGGCATGTTACAGCACAGTGAGGCATGTTACTTACAGGCACAGTGAGGCATGTTACTTACAGGCACAGTGAGGCATGTTACATATGGCACAGTGAGGCATGTTACAGATGGCACATTGAGGCATGTTACAGATGGCACAGTGAGGCATGTTACAGGCACAGTGAGGCATGTTTACAGATGGCACAGTGTTGTCTTAAGCCCCATACACACTATCAGTTTTCCTGATGGTTTTCTCTTCAGGTTTACCAAAACCATCTAATATGAGGTCAAACCTTAAGCGTTTCAATTTGAATGCAATCAGGCAGGTCCTTGTACTACATGGTTTTGGTAAACCTGAAGAGAAAACCAGCAGGAAAACTTATAGTGTGTATGGGGCTTTATACGCCGGGAAAAAAAGTCAGTTACTTTGCTGAGTAACTAATTACTTTGTCAATGAAGTAACTGAGTCACTAACTCAATTTCTTTTTCGGACAAGTAATTTGTAACTGTAACTAATTAATTTTTTTAAAGGAAGATGAGCAACACTGCATGTGGGGGTATGTGAGTTTTGACCTCTTTCAACATCTGAAGTCCAAAACTGCATTAAACGTTAGTGGATGTGTGGCAGTGTATTTAGCGGTAGGTGGAGATTATTCTGAGCCAGAGATGGAAATGTTTTATAGCAGGAAGATTATCACAAGACACTGTGCAGCTCTGCATAGAAACCAATCAGCTTCCAGTTTTATTGTCAAAGCTTAGTTTAACAAGCTGAAGTTATAAGCTGATTGGCTACCATGCATAGCAGCAAGAGTGTTTGCACTTTCTAGTATTAGAAAGTGTATGTGTGGATTGAGTGGATTGACATTTGCGGTTCTTGTTTTCTCACAGGACTGGACTTATTTATATATCTATATATTTTTATATATGGTATTACATTTAATTTGTGCTTCAAATATGTCATTATATTTATTTTTATTTTTATTTGAGTTTCACAGTATTAAGATTGGATTTTCTATGTCACTTTTAGTTTGATGCAATTTCATATGTAAGTGTAAGTGACACATGGAGACTTGTGGACACACTTTATTAGCTTTATAATATGTTTATATAAATTGTGACTATTATATAGAATTGCACTATTTTTAAAGTGAGCGCTGCACATTTTTGATTTTTTTTTTAGCTTTTACAGCTTTTTACTTAACTTTTTTCAAATAACTTACACTACCGTATTTTGCGCTCCATAAGACGCACCTTTTTCCCCCCCCCCAAAAAATGAGGGGGAAATGTGTGTGCGTCTCATGAAGCGAATACTGACCAGGAGAGCCGCTGAAAGGGGATCATTTCAGCAGAAAAGCGATGCCCTATGCATCACTTTGCCCCAGCTAAATCCCGTTTCTCAGAAAGAAAAAGGGGGGGAATCTCGTGGCAAAATAATAAATGAGTAAATAAATTTAAAAGTATATAACTAAAAAAGCTGCTATCCCCAACATTCCAGCGCATGGAACCAAAGTAGAAAAAAATATAAGAATAAATATATTGATGGGAGCGCTAATAAGATTAATAAGATTAATAGTGTAAAACAACAATAATAAGAAAATATTAAATATAAAGAATATATAAAATATATAACACCAGCCTACCGATAAACCTAAAATAATACACACAAGTGAATACAAACTCAGTGATGTTCATCCACTAGATCAAAAAAAAGGATGAAAACAATTGAAATAATGTCCACAGTGAATGTGCCAAGTCTTGCAACTTTAAACATTATGAAAAATAAACATGTGCTAAATCCAGAATAAACAGGGCTATGACACTCCTGATATATCAACACACACAAGTCCTTGTGAAAAGTTTCTGAAGTGGATCCTGTGAATCAATATCCAGAAGTGACAACTTGCTATGTTCACCTTCACCAAAATTGAAAACCAAAAACACCCAAATCGTGCTCAGAATAAGGATGGCAGCTTACCAGAAAAAAATTGACTCTTTTAATTAAGAAAGAAGTCAATAGCGCTTGTAGCAAACCAGTTGCTGGTATACATGGAGATGATGCATGTAGAAAGAAACCCTGCCTATACCATGGGCTCGGATCAGGATATGTGGAAATGAAAATAAAACAGCAATAGTGTAATCCTGTTTAATAAAATCAATATAAAATAATACAAGATGCCAATTGCCTGCTTACATGAGGATGTGCCAAAGAACCCGGCACTGAGGCTAGAGAGCGGTGATCAATGGAATAACAGTGTCCCGAGTGGAGGTTCTCCTCGACAGCTGTTTCGTGTTGCACGTCTTCAGGAACGCTTCTTGAAGACGTGCAACACAAAACAGCTTTTGAGGCGTTACTAGGTTACGCATTGACGTCACCTCCGGTCCCTCTGGCTTCCTGCCGTCCAAGGTGGAACGCACGCCAGAGAACCTCCACTCGGGAGACTGTTTGTCTATTGTTTCACTGCTCTCTAGCCTCAGTGCCGGGTCCTTTGGCACCCCCTCATGTAAGCAGGCATTTGGCATTTTGTATTTTTTTATATTGATTTTATTTAACGGGATTACACTATTGCCGTTTTATTTTCATTTCCACATATCCTGATCCGAGCCCATGGTATAGGCAGGGTTTCTTTCTACATGCATCATCTCCACGTAACAGCAACTGGTTTGCTACAAGCTCTATTGACTTCTTTTTTTATTAAAATAGTAAATTTTTTCTGGTAAGCTGCCATCCTTATTCTGAGCACGATTTGGGTGTTTTTGGTTTTCAATTTTGGTGAAGGTGAACATATTAAGTTGTCACTTCTGGATATTGATTCACAGGATCCACTTCAGAAACTTTTCACAAGGACTTGTTTGTGTCGATATATCAGGACTGTCATAGCCCTGTTTATTCTGGATTTAGCACATGTTTATTTTTCATAATGTTTAAAGTTGCAACACTTGACACATTCACTGTGGACATTATTTTAATTGTTTTCATCCATTTTTTGATCTAGTGGATGAACATCACTGAGTTTTTATTCACTTGTGTGTATTATTTGGGTTTATAGGTAGGCTGGTGGTATATATTTTATATATTCTTTATATTTAATATTTTCTTATTATTGTTGTTTTACACTATTGATCTTATTAATCTTATTAGAGCTCCCATCAATATATTTATTCTTATATTTTTTTCCAAATCCTGTTTCTCCCCTGCCTTCAGCTGCTACAGGGAGAAAAACAAAAGTGTATTGTTCTCTATTTAACCCCCACATCGGCATTGATATGTAAATCGAGTGGGCATTGTTATGTTAATGAGGTTGGCCGTCACAATTGATATGCAAATTACGCCCACATCTCTGCATGCCTCTCACCTAGAAGGTGTGAACAGCATAAAGGTGAGTATAGGTGGCCAGGGCCAGACTGGCCTACCGGGATACCGGGAGATTTCCCGGTAGGCTGCCTGCTCTGGGGCCGGTTTGAGCTAAGCCACGGCTGTGCATGGCTGCCCCGCTCCTCTCCCTCCTCCTGTCACACACACAGCAGGCACGGAGTTCATTGTGAAAAGTTTGGCCGCGCTGCCTGTGACAAAAGTCCCGCCCTCCTCCTAGATCAGCTCATGTGATATACGCAGTGTTCTGTCTATCACAAGAGCTAGTCTAGTAGGAGGGTGGGACTTTTGTCACAGGCAGCGCGGCCTGCTGAGGGCAGGCCGAGATTGCAGCATAGTCCCTGGAAGACAGAGGTAGGTCCCGACCCCTCGCCTGTTGCTGAAAGGCAACTTCCCTGAGCGGTGGCAGCAACTCAAATCGAGGAAGAGGCGTCCGCGGGTCAGAGCACCAGCAAAACCCCGCCCCTTCCCTCCCTGCATACAGACTCGCCCACCCATGTGTCTACACAGCCACCTTCACCTGCTTCCTATCAGTGGATCGGAGCACCCACATAGGCAGTGCTACACATGGAGGAGAGGGGCGGGGCAATATATACTTGCCAAAGGTGGTAGATCTGTTGTGACAGCAAGTCGTTCAGACAGTGGCTTGTTCATGAGATATTTTGATTTTTTTATTATTATTATTATTATTATTATTATTATTATTATTATTATGTGTGTATTTATTTATTTATTTTGTATGTATTTATTTGTATTTATGTGTGACTTTTATTTTTATTTATGTGTATATTTATTTATTTTTGTATGTCTTTATTTATGTGTGTATTTATTTTTATTTATTTATGCATTTATTTATTTTGCTAAGGACAAACGCAACTGTCTGTGTAGTACACAGATGAAAGGAACTTGGGGTGTCTGCATAAACGCCCAGCTACATCACTGACCTAGTTTCTAAATACCAACCTGTACGTTCTCTTCGTTCTTCTCAAGACCTCCTACTCTCTAGCTCTCTCATCACCTGCTCCCATGCTCGTCTCCAGGACTTTTCTAGAGCCTCTCCATGCCTATGGAACTCCTTACCCCAATCTATCCATCTATCTCCTTCTCTATCAGCTTTTAGAGGATCCCTGAAAACCCTTCTCTTCAGAGAAGCCTACCCTTCCCACACATAACTGTTTTTTCATTTGAGTCCATCTGATCATCCCCCACAGCTAACTACCCTTTGTTCCACTTGACCCTCCCTTCTAGATTGTAAGCTCTAACGAGCAGGGCCCTCTGATCCCTCCTGTAGTGATTGTATTGTGACTGTACTGTCTTCCCTGATGTAAAGCGCTGCGCAAACTGTTGGCGCTATATAAATCCTGTATAATAATAATAATAATAATAATAAACAATCAATGTATTTACTGTACAGGATTTATAATTTCATCAACAGTTTGCGCAGCACTTTACACCAGAGGAAATTACTGGGAATGAACTGATGGAGAAAATAGAATTGAGCAATCGTGCGACTCTGTTCCCAAACAAAATGTATGCCCTTTTTTTGCACAAATATAGCTTTCTTTTGGTGGTATTTGGTTACCACTACGGTTTTTATTTTTTGCGCTATAAGCAAAAAATGACCAACAATTTTGAAAAAAAAAACTACTTTCTGCTATAAAACATACCAACAAAAAATGTCTTCATCAATTTAGGCTAATATGTATTCTGCTTGATGGGTACAGTGAGGCTGCATTGGTGGGCACAGTAAGGCTGCATTGATGGGCACAGTGAGGCTTCATTGATCTCCTGTACCGTGCCCGCAGCCTCCAACATCTCCTGTACCATGCCCGCAACCTCCAACATCTCCTGTACCATGCCCGCAGCCTCTCACATCTCCTGTACCATGCCCGCAGCCTCTGACATCTCCTGTACCATGCCTGCAGTCTCTGATATCTTGACATCTCCTGTACCATGCCCACAGCCTCTGACATCTCCTGTATCATGTCTGCAACCTCTGACCATCTCCTGTACTATGCCCGCAGCCTCTAACCATCTCTTGTATCATGTCCGTAACCTCTGACCATCTTGTCTTATATCATGTCTGCAGTCTCTTAGGGAGTCTGGAGAGGAGTCAAGAATGGGAGCGCCGCTGGGATGGGGGTCATGGGAGAAGTCAAACTCGTGTGAACTGTGGAAAAGAGACTATAGGAAAACCAGAGCAACCACGCTGGAGCCCACTGATTGAGCCCTACACAGTGCACCTGAGAGGAGGTCAGTGACGGCACCGCCAGGCCAGTCTGAGGAGGGTCACTGATGTAAGGGGGGAGTGAATACAAAAATGTAAGGGGGCCCTGATATAAAGGTTTCCCCCTTGTATCAGTAACCCCCCCTTACCTTAGTGTATTCTTTCTGCGGAAGGTCTTCTCTGGTCATGAGAGTCCCCCACATTCCCAGAGTTTCAGGTGTCCCCCTTGATAGTTGCTCCACATTTAACTGGAATTTGCTGATATATATATATATATATATATATATATATATATATATATATATATATATATATATATTGTAAGGGGTTAGCTCGGTAGCAGGGGCGTGTGACCTCCTGAGTGGGTTCACTACACACTGAATTATACAGAGAGGCAGCCGTGGGTGGTTGAAAAAACAAGGGTTATGGTTTATTCTTCCATATTGCTGTAAACAAGTGCAAACATCCAAACAGCATAAACAAAACAAAACATAAAATAAACCCTGGCCACTTGGGCCGTCTACCTTCACAACACAGGAACCTACCTATGGAGTCTGGCCCAGCCTACTGCTGGGCAGACACTGCTGGTCTTCCAGCAGAAAACAATAGTCTTTTTGATTTTCTCATCACACAGCAAAAATATCAACAGCCACTTCACCTTCAGAAGTCTTTCTCAGCTCACTGCTCTCCATAACTCAACAAGCCTCAGGATGCAGCATTCAGTAGTAATCCTCTGGACAACTTATAGAGGCCTTCATTTTCTCATTTTGAACAGCTGAAGCTATCCAACGTCCTTAAACCTTTCTGGCTACCTCTGCAGCCGACACCTGATAGTAATTGGTGAATTTTCTAAACAAGGCAGAAATGTATCTCCCGTCTGTGACAATACCCCCAGATTTACCTGACTTCCTGTCACAATTATATATATATATATATTAGTCCCATGTGCTTTTATATCTGTCTTATCTATATATAATACGCTCTTCAAATCAGTTTTAAAATGCATGGTTTTCCCTTTTATGAACAAGAAAATAATGACGTTATGCTGTTGGCCTGGTATAATAATGTTATGGGGCTGGTATGACATTTTTTCCAGGGCTGGTTTTTATTCCCAGTCCGGCCCTGTAGGTGGCATGTAGAGGGGATCAAATAGGGGGGTTGAGGTGCAGAGGAGCAGAGCAGAGGTGTGCCGAGTTGAATACGAAGGAGGGGTTGGATTGCAGAGGTTAGCAGAGTAGGGGTTTGGGGGATAGAGGTTAGCAGATGAGTTAGAGAGGCAATGTTGTACTGAGAGGGAGAAAAGAATGCAGAGATTAGTAGAGAGATGGGGGGGTGGGGGGTTTACTGTAAATACACCATTTACATCGCTGTGTAGAAGTGTAGAAATATTATTCTGTTAAATGTTATTAAATATTTTAGTACACCATTTGGTTGAGGATTTTTTTTTTCATATTTTCCTCCCCTAAAATCTAGGTGCGTCTTATGGTCAGGTGCGTCTTATGGAGCAAAAAATACTGTATTTTGATGAAAAATAGTGCGACCCCTCAAAGTTCATCTTTATAAATATTTATATTTAGAGGTTCCTCTTTGCTTTTAATTGTAACCTAAAATGATTTATTAAATAGTAGTGCTTTGTTTACTGCACACCTGGCATGTGGCCATAGTCCTGAGTGGATTTGGAACTTTGCTAGCCTCCATCAGATTTATGGTTAATGGATTGTATATGTGATTTTTGTATAAAATGGTTTAGGATTATCTCTCTGTGATGAGCCATTGAAAAGGGATTTATCCTGAAATATTCTATATTGGTCTTCTGCATTAAATTTTGCACTGCATGCTTGAAGAGAAACTTAATACCATGAAAGTGAAAGAGCTTAAAGTGTATTTAAAATCAAAACCTTTTTGTTTTGAACAGAGTGGGGAAGTGATCAAATCTCTGTCAGGCTTTTGTTGTATGTTTACCTTCTAAGAAAATTCATCCTGTTTGTTCTGGGGACCTTTGTCACAAGGACACAACTCAATAAGAAAAACAATAATTTACAGTTATCCCTATAGCATTATTATTGGGGAACTTGTGTCATTATTAGAGTTGAGCGGACACCTGGATGTTCGGGTTCGGACCCGAACCCGAACTTTAAAAAAAAAGTTCGGGTTCGGGAACCCGAACTCGAACCCGAACTCCGAACCCCATTGAAGTCAATGGGACACGGACTTTTAGTAAAAAAAAAAAAAAAATGCACGGAGGTCCCCCCAAATTCAATAACCAGACCCTTTAGGTCTGTTGTGGATTTTAAGGGGAACTCCACCCCAAATAAAAAAAAAATGATGTGGAGTTCCCCCTAATATCCACACTTGACCCCTTATCCGAGCACGTTGACCTGGTCGGCCGCAGAAAAGAGGGGGGCAGAGTGCGGCCCCCCCCTCTCCTGAACCGCACCAGGCCACATGCCCTCAACATTGGGAGGGTGCTTTGGGGTGCACTCTACTATGTCTGGGTCTGGGCTTTCCCAGTGACGTAGCAGAGTGTGCGTCAGAGGGGGACGGGGTCACGTGACACGTGGCCCGCCTCCCCTATAAAAGAAACGTCACAGCATCGGCGTGTCATTTGCTGAGCTGTGCTCTGAATGGATGGATCTTCTCATCGCTGGACCAATCACCCGTCACTGGATAGAACATCCGTCGCTGGAGAAATCACCCGTCGCTGGATACAAGACAACGTTGGAGCGATCGTCTATTTTCGCAGCTGGATTTTTATTTGGTTTAATTAATAAAGTAATTTGTTCTATGGTGTGTGTGTTTTTTTTTCCTGAAAACTACTATTTACACTTCCTTCGTGAAATGGTAGGGGTACAGTGTATCCCATTACCATTTCACACAGGGGGGGCCAGGATCTGGGGGTCCCCTTTGTTAAAGGGGTCTTCCAGATTCTGATAAGCCCCCTGCCCGCATACCCCCACAACCACCGGGCAAGGGTTGTGGGGATGAGACCCTTGTCCCCATCAACATGGGAACAAGGTGCTTTGGGGGGCACCCCAAAGCACCCTCCCAATGTTGAGGGCATGTGGCCTGGTGCGGTTCAGGAGAGGGGGGCCGCACTCTGTCCCCCCTCTTTTCTGCGGCCTGCCAGGTCAACGTACTCGGATAAGGGGTCTGGTGTGGATATTAGGGGGAACTCCACACCATTTTTTTTTAATTTGGGGTGGAGTTCCCCTTAAAATCCACACCAGACCTAAAGGGTCTGGTTATGGATATTTAGGGGGAACCCCACGTAATTTTTTTTTAAATTGACGGCGGGGTTCCCCTTAATATCCATACCAGACCTAAAGGGTCTGGTTATTGAATTTGGGGGGACCTCCGCACATTTTTTTCCCGAACTCCGAACCCGAACCCAAACTTTTTCCAATTATTCGGGTTCGGGTCCGGGTTCGGGAAAAACCCAAAGTCCGTACCGAACCCGAACTTTACAGTTCGGGTTCGCTCAACTCTAGTCATTATTTTTGGGGCCCTTTGGGTCTGGTATGGATATTAAGGGGAACCCTGCACCCAAATTAAATAAAAAAAAGGCATGGGACACCCAGGCCCTATAACCCTGAACAGCTGTATACTGATGGTACCCAGGTTACAAACAAGATAGGGACTGTAGGTTTGTTCTTAAGTTGAATCTGTTTGTAATTTGGAACAGGTACATTATTTAAGTGCAGCTCCAGCCCAAAAAATACATTGTTAAGTTTTTTGGATAACATAGGGAATCACCCCTGTAACATTTGTTTTGCTGTCTGTGCCCCTGTTCAGAAGATTTCACCTCACTTTCTGTCCCAATGACAATTGGATTTTGAAAATTTGGGGTTATTAGGGAAACAAGGATCGGTGATAAAGCATCAGTGGAGACACCTTTTTCCCATATTAATTCTTACAGGAGAGAATTTCCCTTCCTAGGGGTAGATTTTCTCTCACTTCCTGTTGTCTCCCCCTGTTTGTAAGTAGGAGTCGTTTGTAAGTCGGATGTTTTGAAAGTAGGGGACGCCTGTATATTACTATACAGCCTTCCCTATATACTCTGTGGAAAATTGAGCCTTAGGTGTTGGTGGTACCAGAACACTGTAAGCCCTCACAGTTACTCTTGGTGGGTGCTGTAATCGGGCCTTAGGCAGTGGGGGTGGTGCCACAACACTGTAACCCCTCACAGATTCTCTTGTTGCGCGCATGAACGAGCCCTGCTGTGAAATATTAGAGCAAAAATTGTAATTATACACTTCTGTTAAACAGGGGCAGAACAATTGGGCCTTAGGCAGTGGTGAACCAAAAATATTCTTAGAAGCTATCATCATGATGATTGAAGAGGAATAGGATAGTCACTCAGCATAATAGGATAGTCACTCGGCATAGGCAGTCTTCAAGGGATCCCACATTCATAGAAAAATCAATCGGTTACATCAGCATCAGGTGCTTGGTAGCTGGTGATCCAAGAGTAAAGTAGTAGCAACTGCACTAGGGTTACACGGTAGTGTGTACACCACCAGAAGTGTACTAACAACTATGAGTGCACTGTATTGTGTACTGTGTACATGGCCAGAAAAGTGTAAGCAACTGCACTATGGGTGCACAGTACTGTGTACACCACCAGAATTGTAATAACAACTATGGGTGCACTGTATTGTGTACTGTGTACACCACCAGAAAAGTAGTAGCAACTGCACTATGGGTGCACGGTACTGTGTACACCACCAGAAGTGTGATAACAACTATGGGTGCACTGTATTGTGTACTGTGTACGTGGCCAGAAAAGTGGAAGCAACTGCACTATGGGTGCACAGTACTGTGTACACCACCAGAATTGTAATAACAACTATGGGTGCACTGTATTGTGTACTGTATACACCACCAGAAAAGTAGTAGCACCTGCACTAGGGGTGCACGGTACTGTGAAAACAAACGTCAGTGCAAAAATAAAAATACATTAGGAACTGCATGTGAATCGGCAGAAATGCGGTGCAGTTCCTGTGTGATTCACATGCAGTTCTGTGCAGTGCGAATCACACCGCACCAAAGTAAAAAAATTCACTACTTTTGGAGATTAACTGCAATTGGATCGCCTTTGTGACCTGCATTTGGGGTGTTGTTAACTTTGCACTGACACCCACTGCAGATCGCAAGGGCAATGCAACTGGACTGGCATGGAATGCACCGCGCACTGTTGTGAATGGGCCCTAAAAGGTAGCTTCATCCGATTTAACCCCTTTCTTTATGTCTGTTGACAGTTTTGTGGTATAAATTTGGGTAACTCTCATACGCTGGTTATACTGTCGTGTCCTCATTGACTCATACCTTTAACTTGAATTGTACTGCATGGACAGATCATACCTGTCTTTCTATTGTATTTTTTACTTTGAAACTCAATCAAAACATTGGAAAAGAAAAGGAAGCTTCAGTGATAAACTGTTGGTCACCTCCACACGTACAGGGGTCAGAGGGGCAGAAAATAAGGTAATTAGGGCAGAGGACAGGGGTCGTAGTTCAGTAGTAACACAGAGCGCAGGGTCAGTGAAATGTAAGCATGTCAGATGTACATAAGGCACAGTGTAGCAGTCAGTGGTGTTTAACAAGAAGCTGCCTGTTTCCTACTCTCAGGCAGCTGCCACTACAATGCAAAATAAATGCTGATGTCTAGCAGTTACAAAAATGTACATTATAGGCAGCAGCAGCCTTACATAATAATGCCAGTCGCCACTGAGGATCTGTGATTACAGTCTCCTGGCACCGACTCCCTGCAGCTTTTTCACCTTTAGCCTTCATTTTTCTGCTTTGCAGGATGTGCTGCCCCACCAGACCATCCTGTGGCTTCCCTAGCATAGACACCATTTCTCTCATTCCCATACTGCCCCAGGACGGGGACAGGACGCGACCCACCCATCCCTTTCTTAGTACTGTGCTTATCGCCGCTCTATTGTAGAAGACTCGGACAGGGGTTGGCATCATGTCAGGTTGTGATATACCTGTCAGTTGGTAGTGATTGACAGGTAGATCGTGATCGACTTGTTGCCGACCCAAACATTGTATTATATTGTTACAACTTGGGGGTTGTTTTTTTTTTTAAGATATTTTTATTAGGTTTAAGACAAACCAACAAACAGAAAAACATACAAAAAAAACCACCAGACAACCTGGTCATAAACGTTAGGCAAAACACTCAAACATAGAAAAATAAACTGAAATCAGTGCAAAATATAAAGTAGACACAGTGGTAAAAGGATCAGGTATAATACCTGGATATAGCAAAAGCGGAGGTCCAGACATTAGAGATCCGTGAGGCACGGCCCATCAATGGTCAAGCAAGAGTAGTACAATCAGTAGACATGTGCATTCGTTTTCATCCGAATGCATTTTCGTCCGAATTTCAGGTATTTTTGTTATCGTTTTAACAAACGATAACGAAAGCACAGAAGACGAAAACCGAAAGATCCAACATAAACAAATGCTTTATTTTAGTTTTCGTTGCGGTTGAATGTGTCTAACCTTAACTCTATTAGTCCAATATTATTCTACATAAAGAGAAAAGATTCGACATAGAGAGACATAGACATAGAGAGAAAAGATTCGACATTATAGAGACATGAAGAAGAGTCGACATAGAGAGAAAAGATTCAACATTATAGAGACATGAAGAAGAGTCGACATAGAGAGAAAAGATTCGACATAGAGAGACATGAAGATTCGATATAGAGAGACATGGAGAGTCGACATAGAGAGACATGAAGATTCGACATAGAGAGACATATAGATTCAAATTATTTTTATTTTATTTAAAGATTCTTTTTTTTTTTTTTTTTTCTTGGAACATTCGACAGACACCATAAGCCTTCAATGACAGATTCGACCTTAATTTGGATTTTTTAACGAAAAGCGAAATAAATAAAAATTAATTTCGGGAGTAACTAAATACATTTATTTTTTGGAGGAAAACGAAATTACGAAACAAAATATTTCAGTGTGAAAATGTCTAACAATCAGTGCTGGGAGAGTTAGTGGACTAGCCAACCATCTACCCCAAATTTTGTGGAAGGTTTTGTTCCGTTTCCGGAGTTCAAAAGTAAGTTTATACAATGGGATAGCATCATTAATAAGTTTTAACCAGAGGGATTTCAGAGAGGTCTGTGTGCCCTTCCAGGACAGTAAAAAAGCTTTTTTAACATAGAAGAAGAGTATACGGAGTCTCTTGGCATGTGATGATAGGTGTAATTCGCCAAAAATGCCTAATAGGCAGTTCTTGGGGTGGATTATGTTTGGGAGGCCTATCGCCGATGAGATGAAAGCACCCACTTCTTCCCAGAAGTCCTGGACTACCGGGCATGTCCAGAAGCAGTGTAAGAAATCGGTCCTGGGAAGCAATAACAGGTTTTATACGTATCACTAAATTCTGACCAGTCCTCGTCTACCAGGGAGATGTCCAGAGAGGTCCATTTTACCTGAGCTTTGTGAAACCTGGGGTTAAAATCAGTTAGGGCTGCATAATAGGTGGAGACAAGTTTAGTGGGATCTGGCTGTCTGAGCAGTTTTTCCAATGCAGCCAAACTGGGCACGGATAGCGTGTCTGAGCTGGTAGTAATAACATAGGTACGATCTTGGTAAATCAAAATCTAAACGTAGCTGAGAAAAATATTTAAAGCCCTGAGCCTTGTACAGGTGGCATAAACATTTAACCCCCTTGGAGTACCAGCGATTGGGATCAGTAAGGGAGTATAGTTCCTGCAGATTGGGGTTAAACCACAGGGGGTTGTTGGGAGATGTCAGCCAGGTGTGCCTGGATACTTTAGTGACAATATAACGAAAAGAGGAAAGGGAAGTGGCAAGTAGGGAGGTTCCGGGGCAATCGGGGACCCGGCCTCTGTAGATAATATTATGTAGGGTTTCCAGAGAAGATGCGATGGCTCCCTCCGTGTAGGTACAGGCATTGGCCTGAACCGGGCACAGCCAATCATGGATGTGCACCAACTGGGATGCCAAATAATATAGAAAGAAGTTGGGAAATGCCAGGCTTGCCAAGTGTGCTGGCAACCTTAGTGTTTCAAGTGCTACCTTGGGGGAGACTTGGGGGTTGTTTAATGCAAATGTAGTGCTTATGAGTGAGTTCAATTTACGTCAGCTATGACTTTTCAGGGCTTTTTCTGCATAATTTTATTTAAAACAGAAAGAAAAGTTCCCAGCAATCACCTTCCCTTGCAGGCGTTTCCACCATCAGCATGAAATTAATAATATTCAGCATCCTGGCTCTCTTTAACAGCATTGTTGCTCAGGCCTTGTGCCTTGGTCCTCCTGACCATCTAGGACAACATCCCAGTTCTTGTACACCTCTGTCAGCTCTCTGTCACTTTCCTGATGCGTCTCTCAGACTTGGGCCTCTGTCTTTCCTGTCCCAGACAGCACAGAACAGACATGCATACCTTTATTCTACCTTTCCCACCCACATGCTCCTCGGGAGGGCAGAGCCTAGAACCCTAGTTCTGATTACCGTAAGAACCCAACACACACCAGCACTGTTTCTGCTGTCTGCGAAACCTGGCCCAGACTGCCTTTCTGTACCAAGATGGGTCACCACTTTGCCACTATATATTAGGACACAGCTACAAACACTCTGATAACCTTCTACAACCTTTTCACTAAACAATCATTATTATAATTGTGTATCTGTTCTTCTACCTACCAAAACGATGTGGAACAACTGAAATGTTAACTTTGTAGTCATTCATTCTCCTCATCATTTCAAAGGCCCTATATATATAATTTTTTTCCAGAAAATCAAGTATTTCTCACAGAAAAGTATTGCAGTAACACATGTTTTGCTATATACATGTTTATTCCCTTTGTGTGTATTGGAACAAAACAAAAAAAGGGAGGAAAAAAAAACATGTCACACAAAACTCCAAAAATGGGTTGGTCAAAATTCTTGGCACCCTTTCAAAATTGTGGATAAATAAGATTGTTTCAAGCCTGAGATGCTCCTTTAAACTCACCTGGGGCAAGTAACAGGTGTGAGCAATATAAAAATCACACCTGAAAGCAGATAAAAAAGAGAGAAGTTCACTTAATCTTTGCATTGTGTGTCTGTGGGTGCCACACTAAAAATGGACAACAGAAAGAGGAGAGGAGAACTGTCTGAGGACTTGAGAACCAAATTTGTGGAAAAATATCAACAATCTCAAGGTTACAAGTCCATCTCCAGAGATCTAGATTTACCTTTGTCCACAGTGTGCAACATTATCAATAAGTTTACAACCCATGGCACTGTAGCTAATCTCTCTAAGCATGGACAGAAGAGAAAAATTGATGAAAGGTTGGATAGTCCAGATGGTGGATAAGCAGCCCCAAACATGTTCCAAAGAAATTCAAGCCGTCCTGCAGGCTCAGGGAGCATCAGTGTCAGCGCCAACTATCCGTTGTCATTTAAATGAAATTAAAAGCTATAGCAGGAGACCCAGGAGGACCCCACTGCTGACACAGAGACATAAAAAAGCAAGACTACAGTTTGCCAAAAATGTACTTGAGTAAGCCAAAATCCTTCTGGTGGAGGTTCAATGATGTTTTGGGGTTGTTTTGCTGCCTCTGGCACTGGGTGCCTTGAATGTGTGCAAGGCATCATGAAATCTGAGGATTACCAAAGGATTTTGGGTCGCACTGTAGAGCCCAGTGTCAGAAAGCTGGGCTTGCGTCCGAGATCTTGGGTCTTCCAGCAGGACAAAGACCACAAACATACGTCAAAAAGCACCCAGAAATGGATGACAACAAAGCGCTGGAGAATTCTAAAGTGTCCAGCAATGAGTACAGATCTAAATCCCATTGAACGCCTGTGGAGAGATCTTAAAATTGCTGTTGGGAAAAGGTGCCCTTCCAATAAGAGAGACCTGGAGTAGTTTGCAAAGGAAGAGTTCTCCAAAATTCCGGGTGAGAGGTGTAAAGAAGCTTATTGATGGTTATAGGAAGCGACTGATTTCAGTTATTTTTTCCAAAGGGT
Organism: Rana temporaria; assembly: GCF_905171775.1. Taxonomy (NCBI): domain Eukaryota; kingdom Metazoa; phylum Chordata; class Amphibia; order Anura; family Ranidae; genus Rana; species Rana temporaria. The sequence goes on from NC_053489.1 coordinate 316,059,661, forward strand.
GTGCAACCAAATATTAAGTTATGGGTGCCAAGAATCTCTACCAGCCCATTTTTGGAGTTGTGTGTGACATTATGTCCAATTTGCTTTTTTTCCTGCCTTTTTTGTTTTGCTCCAATACACACAAAAGGAATAAACCTGTGTATAGCAAAACATGTGTTACTGCAATACTTTTCTGTGAGAAATACTTGATTTTATGGAAACATTTCTGGGGTGCCAACAATTTCGGCCATGACTGTATATCTATCTATCTATCTATCTATCTATCTATCTATCTATCTATCTATCTATCTATCTATCTATATATATATATATATATAGAGAGAGAGAGAGAGAGAGAGAGAGAGAGAGAGCGAGAGAGAGAGAGAGATCTACATATATATAGATATATAGATATCTATAGATATATATAAAAAATTAAATGCAATCATTTATTTAGCTAATGTATATATTTTTTTCTTATTAAAATTCATGTTATATAACTAAACATGATTTAATGATATAAAACATATTTTAAAATTTATTTTTTCATTACACTGTTTAAATGTTAGATTAAGATGCCTTTGTTATATACAGTAAAGGAAAACACATTTCTGAACGCTTGATATGGGTCATTTTCACTTTTTCTAGATTTTCTGTCTAATACTTAATTATATATATATATATATATATATATATATATATATATATATATATATATATATATATATATATTTCTGAAGAGGTCCTGTGTAGGACAACAATTACAGAGTTTGCTAAATGAGGGGAGTAAGAACACCCACATTTTTACAGTTTTTTTCATACACAATCATACTGTATATGGCTCTTTTGCACATTGTAAAGTGTAGTGATATCACAGATATCAGTCGTTATTATTTATACTGTTATTATATACTTACATGTTTAATGGTGGTTAAAAAGAACTAGAAAATTCAAATTTAAATACAAGCACAATAAAGATGTATTCAGGTAATAATTGAAGACTAGTTTTAATTATGAGTATGGTAAGATACTTAAATTAGGGAGCTGCGGTGGCTCAACGCGATTGGCATTGCGCTGACAAACCATTCACCTCTGCAGCCAGGGGTTCGGATCCCGGTCTCGGCTACATGTGAATTCAGTTTGGTTGTCTCAGCCCAGCTCCCGGTGGGTGTGCTATGCGAGGTAAGCCTGCGCTTAGTATGCCCACCCCCCTCCCACAAAAAACCACCACACTTACACGCACTCGAAATTGGGTTAACATGCATGCACTTTGACCACACGGTCTCAAAAAAAAAAAAAGAGAGGCGAAGGACTAACAGGGCTGGTTGAGCGGGCTAGATCCTCTCACTCCCTTATAGGGAGTCCCTCTGCCCCGTTGGGCTTCAAAGCGGAGCAGGTAGGGCGGGCTGTGTGGGAGGACCCCCTCACACACCTGCCATTGCCACTTGGGGCATGGAGAAAGGTGGCAGATTGCCTCTGGGGGAGGCCTCCCAACTCCTGCAGTCCGGCTCCTCTCTCGAGTACACGCAAAAAAAAAAAAGATACATAAATTATGATAGTAAAATGCTTAAATACTAGCTGCAAAAGAGGAGCAGTTCATCTAAAGGTCCACATCCTCCCAGTTCTTTAGTATAAGGCAAATTTTCTGTGATTCATATTGTTTTTATTTTTTAATTTCCTTAATTAGGACACAGCTACAAACACTGTGATTGGAAAAAAAGGAAAAATTACTTCTAGGGGCTTTGTGTTGCAGCAATAAGTAAATGATAATGAAAATGAAATTTGTAAAAAAAAGTATACATTTTAATTGGTGGAATAACACATGTTTAATAACAATGATCATATAAGATGGGAAAACGCCATCTAAAAAGAACTCAGGACATGAGCTTCCAAAAACATCAATAAAACTGGTACATAATTATAAGAACAACTGAGGTAGAATTAAACAGTACTGTGTATATTCCATTATGGGCGCAAAAAGCCCCAACGCATTTCAACCTTAGTAATAATAGTAGTGGTCTTCTTCAGGGGCAACATTTTTTTGCATGACCATAGATTCTATAAAAGAAACACATGAATATCAATGAAGATTGTTGACAAAGCAACCAATAGGGAGAGGAACATGCACCCACGTACATGTGTATCGCACATTCGTGTGCATGGTCCTCACAGGTGTATATAGTCATCGTCAATAGAGGTTGTAAACTACTTACCAAGGTAGGTGTCGGAAAATGTAACCCGAGGTCAGCCGGTGAACCATGCCGCCAGGAGTCAACCCTCCTTGGGGTACAGACGGGAGAGAAAGGAGGTCAGATGGAGTAGTGGACCAAAAATAGTAGCAAAAGAGGACCACTTCCAAGCCTACGAGAGGCCACAACCTACGACCCCGTATTTGCACAAGGTGCAGGGGGGTCCGGCAGGGAGGGGGGAGAGAAAGGGGGGAAAAAATTGGGGCGGAGGCCGACCAGAGGCAGGCAGGACCGGGAAGGATGAGAGAGAGCCGGGAAAGCTAGAAACAGAGACACACAGGTCGGAGAAGTCAAGGGGCCTATAAAGAATATGTAAATAATCAAGAAAGGTTTTTTGTATAACCCGGAGAGTCTACAGGAAGAAAAAGGGGGAGAGGGGAAAAAAAGGGGGGTGCCCCATAGATAAAAGTGAATGGGATAGAAAGATGATAAGGTTAACATTGAAAAGGGCGGTGTGTTAAGGTGTGAAGTGAGTGAATGAGACCTAAAGGGAAAAAAAGGTGAAAGTGATAGGGGAAGAAAAAAAAACAGAAAGCCAAAAAAAATTTAAAATGATAACCCTTCTACAACATTTTCATTGAACAATCATTATTATTGTAGTGTATCTGTACTTCTACCTGCCAAATTGACGTGGAACAACTGAAATGTTAACTTTGTTGTCATTCGTTCTCCTCAGCATTTCAAAAGCCCTTATGTCTGGGAAAGGTAAAACATGGTTAGCTCCATAGAAATATTTGTACATCTTAGTTTATTCTTTGGATTTCTGTAAGAACTATCACTCCTTCCTGCTTCTTTGTCAGTTGGGTACCTGCTGTTTCCCCATCTGCTGGGCACTGGGTAGCTAACCACTTGCAAGTCATCTGGTGCTAGCTGTTTGCCTTTGGCTCACCATGGTTCCTTCTACTAAAACTTCTCCACATGTCCTCCTATTCAAATTACCTGTTTATATTTTCAGATGTTCTACACAGGCACATGGTAAATATGCACATAAGGTACCACATGGATATGCATAGCTGGTGATCAGTAAGTCTTTAAAAGGCCACCAACAAAGTTTGGTTTCCTGATATAAAGATAAGCTTTAAGGATGGTTATCCTGTGATCCCGTCTTGGTTTGTGTTGTTTTTCACAGTTAATCCTCCTTTGTTTACCTTATTCCTGATCGTATCTGTGTTCTAATTCCATCAGTGCCTTACCTAGGCTCCTTTGTCCTGCCCTGGTTCAATCTGGGGTGCAAATAAAAGGAAAAAAAAGCTCTCTACCTCATCAGGAGGGGCAGTGCCTGTTGAAGGTTCCAAGAGAGCCAATGCATTTCAGGTATCTGAATCCCTTTCATTAGGGTTAATGATAAACACATTTACTATTAATTAATAATTATTTCTAAATATTGTTTAAAAATGTGTATTATTAAAAACATCAAATGTAATAATATATAATATGGTAAATTCTTTCAAATATGTTTATTATTAGCTTTGATAAAGAGAATTCAGATCCTTGAAACACATTTTTTTGATTTGAACATTCCAAAACTATGACCTTAAAGTGTTTTTCTGAGAGGGGTGCCTTCTCCAATTTGATACCACTGAGCATGGTATGTACTGTATATGCATAACAAATTAGGAGATGAGTTTACAACTAAATAAAATATAGTCTTGCTAAACGATATAATGATGGACACTATCTTCCCTATTTCTGTAAATTATTTAGCTGTAATCAATTGACATTACATTGAGGTAAAAACAGTGGTACATTTTTAAGCTTCAAAACCTTTATATTTGGGCATATATTAAATTCAACTCATCTTAAACATAGCTATAAAACCTGGGAATAATATAATTTTTTTAATTTTGTTTTTTTATTCAATGTCACAATCTTCTACTTTAACCAATGTGTAAGCATTTTTCTAGCCCTGCTCTATAATGTACATGTGTGAACTTCTGAGGTTTGCTGGCAAGCCATCACTGCCAGGCATTCCTTTGATAACCCTATGAAAAAATTCCCTTTTATAATGCAAGGATGGGTGAGAACCAGTGCCAATCTGTCTACTGGTAAGCAGAGTTTTAAAAACATACTACTCTTTTCAAAATCAATAGAAATCAATACAACAGGGAGAGGGGAATTCAAATATCATTTAAAAAGATATTTCAAATATAATCTATTGTTTGTATGATTTATAGTTGATACTACTGTATAACTATTTATATATATACTTTTTAAGTTTACTTGTAATAATGGTAAATTAAAGGATCTATCTTGAATTTATTGACCAAATGTACAATTTCACATTTTTATTGTAATATATTAAGAATTTTGGGCCAGATTCAGGTACAATTGCGCCCGTGTAACGTAAGCCGTTTACGTTACACCGCCGCAAGTTTTCAGTTTTAGTGCCCGATCCACAAAGCACTTACCCGGAAACTTGCAGCGGTGTATCGTAAACACGTCCGGCGCAAGGCGGTCCAAATCGAATGGGACGGGTACCATTTAAATTAGGCGCGCTCCCGCGCCGGACGTTCTGCGCATGCTCCGTTTGCGAATGTCCCGACGTGCTTTGCGCGAAATTACGACGCGCCGACGTGTTGAGAATCGCGACGTGCGTAACGAACTTATGCCGGGAAAACAAAAAAATTTAAAAGCGACGCGGGAAAGACGGGCATACTTTAACATGGTGGAGTAATTTTACACCATGTTAATAGCAGCCCTATCTTTGCGACGGGAATCTAAGACTTGCGCCGACGTAACGACGGGAAAAACCTTCGTGGATCGCCGTAACTGCTAATTTGCATACCCGACGCTGGTTTACGACGCAAACTCCCCCCAGCGGCGGCCGCGGTACTGCATCCTAAGATCCGACAGTGTAAAACAATTACACCTGTCGGATCTTAGGGATATCTATGTGTAACTGGTTCTATGAATCAGTCGCATAGATACTCTGAGAGATACGACGGAGTATCTGAGATACTCCGTCGTATCTCCTTTGTGAATCTGGCCCTATAAGTATATACGAATAAGTAATGTATAACATGTACAGGTATTTTTTTTATCATACACGAAGATCACAGTACTCCTGACATTGCCTCTAGGGGGCAGATTCACGTAGATCTGCGGCGGCGTAACGTATCGCATTTACGTTATGCGGTCGCAAGTTTTACGGGCAAGTGCTTGATTCACAAAGCACTTGCCTGTAAAGTTGCGGCGGCGTAGCGTAAATTCCCCGGCGCAAGCCCGCCTACTTCAAATGATCTGGGTAGGGGGCGTGGATCATTTAAATTAGGCACGTTCCCGCGCCGAACGTACTGCGCATGCGTCGTTCCTAAATTTCCCACGGTACATTGCGCTAAATGACGTCGCAACAACGTAATTTTTTTTACTTAGACGTGACTTACGTCCATCCCTATTCACGGACGACTTACGCAAAAAAAAAAATTCAAATTTCGACGCGGGAACGACGGCCATACTTTAACATGGCAAGTCTATCTATACGCCACAAAATAGCAGCTTTAACTATACGCCGGAAAAAGCCGACTACAGACGACGTAAGAGAATGCGACGACCGCGCGTACGTTCGTGGATCGTCGTAAAAAGCTCATTTGCATACCCGACGCTGAAAACGACGCAAACTCCACCCAGTGGGCACCAAAGTATTGCATCTAAGATCCAAAGGTGTACGAAGCCGTACGCCTGTCGGATCTTACCCAAATGCCGTCGTATCTTGGTTTGAGGATTCAAACAAAATATACGACGCGGGAAATTTGAAAATACGCCGGTGTATCAGTAGATACGCCGGCGTACTTGCTCTGTGAATCTGCCCCTATATTTCTTTCTCACCAAAGGGTCAAAAACATATTTTTTTCAGGAATAATGCAGGATCAGCATTTACTGCTTGGATCTATAATGTTGTCCCAGAGATGACAGGATCATATAAATTTAGATGTCTGTGTAGTAGTTATTGGGGTTGATTTTTTAAAGGACTGATCATTTAGCAAAGGGAATGTACACTTATGCCCTGTACACACGATCGGTTCGTCTGATGAAAATGAACCAATGGATTTTTTATCAGATATCCGATGAAACTGACTTTCATCAGTCTTGCCTACGCACCATCGGTTAAAGATCCGATCGTGTCCAACGCGGTGACGTAAAACACAACGATGTGCTGAGAAAAATTAAGTTCAATGCTTCCGAGCATGCATCGACTTGATTCTGAGCATGCGTGGATTTTTGACCGATGGATTTTCCCACAGACGATCATTTTTTTCAGTTTTTTAACCATTAGAGAATTTTAAAACAGGTTCTATTTTTTTTCACCGATGGGAAAAAACTGATGGGGCCCACAAAAGATCGGTTCGTCCGATGAAAACGGTCCATCGGTCCGTTTTCATCAGACAAACCGATTGTGTGTACAGGGCATAAGATTTGTAAATAATATGAATCTTTGTTCACTTTGAATACCAAATCATGTACAAGGAGAGAAAAAAATTGATTTTTGCTTTTATATGATTTGATGGTTTAAGTCATGGGTCTTCAAACTACGGCCCTCCAGGTGTTCAGGAATTACAATTCCCATCATGCCTAGTCATGTCTGTGAATGTGTGTTACAATGCCTCATGGTATTTGTAGTTCTACAACAGCTGGAGGGCCGTAGTTTGAGGATCCCTGGTTTAAGTGAACTTAGCTTGGCCTTATTTAGCAAGCTAAGGGGACATTTACTTTGTTTAGTGAACCGTCTCTACTCTTTTTGCAAAATAACCTCATCATCTTTTTGGCTGTGTGTATATAGCTAAAGTGTTACTAAAGACAATGTTTTAAATTAAAATACCAAACATGTTATACTTACCTGCTCTGTGTAATGGTTTTGCCCAGATCGTGCCTGAACCTTCTCTTCTGGGATCCCCTGGAGGTGATCTTGGCTCCTCCTCATCTCTATGTTCCCCCATAGCAAGCAGAACTCATTAAATGCTCGCCCCTGAGTTGTGTGTGTTTATGGAGCCGCACTCCCTAGATACACACAGCAGGGCTTGTCCCCACCCCTGCTTATTACTCACAGCATTTGATTGTCCGAGTCCTTATGTAAAAAGGAAGGGAGGGGAGAAAAAAGATGCAGCTGTGCACAGAGCTGAATCAAATGAGGACTTAGGTTGGTATTTAGGGAGGTGGGGGAGGACAGCATACTGTAAAACGTGTTTTACCTTATGTGAACTAGGCTGTGTGTTCTTTACAGAAGCCTTTAAAGGGGCTCTCGATGGTGATTCGAAAATGGGACTTCTTAAAAAACTAGCCTGTAACTGTTTACCCATTCCGGTTAAAGTTATTACTCATTATACTGATTTTGCAACCACTACCGTAAAACTACTGAACACACAACCACATATTTTATAGGTCAAGTATAACATGCAACTTAAAATGTAAATTTCATCACTTTGACAATGGTTAGGACAGTGAGCACAGCACTAAATATAAATAGTTTAGTATGGAGTCCTACTGTCATGTACCTGGTCAGAGGCCGAAGTGCTGAGAGGGCTCCCCTTGCAGCTGAAAGCAGAAAAACACCCCTGTAGGTGGTACAGGGAATGCAGTGCCCAAAGAAGCATGGGTTGCCAGTTGTAGTAGTCTGCAGAGCTGATCAAAGGATGGCAGCAGAAACAAGCAGGATGTACTGTAGGAAGGTGTCCTTAGCAGCTTTGGGTGTACTTGGCAGCAGGGCAAAACATAAAGCAGAACCAGAAGCCAGGACAAGGGTCATACACAATGGATCAGTCAGTAGAATAGGCAGATAGCGAAAACTGGAACAATCCAGGGTCATACACGGATAAACAGGTAATAGAAGAGTTGGTGAGCCAAGCCAAGGTCAAACACAGTGGATCAAGCAGAATTGAAGTCATGAGTTTTAGCCAGGGGTCAGAGTAAGGAATCAAAGTGAATCAGGTCAAAAGGCAAGCCGTGTCGGTAATAGGAAGTCCAAGATCAGGAGGCACAGAAACAAGGTGGGGCTGACGACAATCCAGAAATTTGTGAGAGGAGCTGTTGTCCTTATATAGGCCAATGAATACAGGCAATCAGCGTGCTTGCTTTGCGTACATTGATGCTAATGTAGATTCATCATAGTGTGTCGTTCGCTAATGCGCATCCATGAATTAGTGAGACCGTATTGGATGTTGGCATATTTGCCAAATCTTCTCGTAATTCTTCCCTGACACCTACTTTAAAACAATAATGCCACGTACACACGATTGGTTTGTCTGATGAAAACGGTCCGATGGACCACGTTCATCGGACGAACCGATCGTGTGTGTGCCCCATCGTTTTTTTCCCATCGGTGAAAAAACGTAGAACCTGTTTTAAAATTATCTGATGGTTAAAAAAACGGTAGAAAAAAACAATCGTCTGTGGGCAAGTCCATTGGTTAAAAATCCATGCATGCTCAGAATCAAGTTGACGCATGCTCGGAAGCATTGAACTTCATTTTTCTCAGCACATCGTAGTGTTTTACGTCACCGCATTCTGACACGAACAGATTTTTAACTGATGGTGTGTAGGCAAGACTGATGAATGTCAGCTTCATCGGATATCTGATGAAAAAATCCATCGGTCCGTTTTCATTGGATGAACCGATCGTGTGTACGTGGCATAAATGTTTAATAAATATAGGGTAGCAAGAAATCAGTGTTAAATTTACATATAACAGTATACTATATACAACTTTGTTTGCCTAATAATAGCTTGACACCCATAGCACAAAGCAAAATTCTACCTTGGACCAATGTAATTATGTATATCCCATGCAATATAAACACAGGTGGTGACTTTCCCCCATATAATAAACTTTGTGCACATGCTCTGTTTCTGTATTTTCATTGCTTTAGTAAATAATGCCCCATGTATTTGTAAGAATGCTACAGGAATAAAGATGACTGTTTACACAGCCTCTGAGACTACATAAATCACCACATAGTCGCTTATTTCAACATAGTGCATTTGTCAGCATTTTTAAATAATTCCCGAAAATGTTGCTGAGGCATTTTTGCCATCTAAGCACATGATAATGTCTCAAAGAAAAAACATTTCTAGTTTTGACAATACCAGATCTTACATGTAGAATTTCAAAGATAACATATTAGGTGCCCTATAAGCGGGGGGGGGGGGGGGGGGGGGTTATGATACAGGGCTGGAATAGTGCTTACAATGTGCCTAGTGCTTATATTGACTAAAAAACATTAAGTAAGATAAATCAAAAAAATAAGCGTGTGTCCTTATTTGTGTCCTGTATCATTTGTGTTTAACACCTTAATGCATATACACATATCTCAAAAATTGCAAACACTCATTTATGCTCCATAAACAATCCACATAATCAAAATTAAATAAAAATTAACAGTGTTTACAGAAATAAATTTAATTTCACTGAAAAAAAAGTTTATTCCCGCAGTACTTAATAATTAAATGCCTCTTGTGCTCGCAATATACCGGTAATTCTTTTTTTTGCTGTGATGAAAACACCAGGCTTCATTTGACCACTTATTAAAAGTAAGATCACTTTTAACCTCCACCATGGATATCTAAGGCCCCGTACACACGACTGAACATGTCTGCTGAAATTGGTCCGACGGACCAGTTTCAGCAGACATGTTCGGTCGTGTGTACGGCCGACCGGACAATTGTCCAGCGGATCGGACAGTTTCCAGCGGACAAATGTTTCTTAGCATGCTAAGAAACATGTCCGCTGGAACCATGTCCGTCGGACATGTTCGGTCGTCTGTACAGACTCACTGGACATGTCCGATCGGCCGCCATCCCTTGCATGCGCCGAAGTGATTCGACGCATGCGTGGAAGCATTGACCTTCCAGGGTCGCGCACGTCGCCGCGTCATCGTCGCGGAGACGGCGCGGCAAAGTCACCGCGCTGTCTGTCCGCGCGGATTTCTGTCTGATGGTGTGTACAACCATCAGACAGAAATCCGGCAGTGGACGCAGCGGACGTATCCGCTGGTGTGTACGAGGCCTTAGATCCACTGCCATCTCTGGGTTATTCCACCTTCAGCCAATTGTTATGAACCTCTTATGGAAACATAATTACCTTCTTCACCTCCAATTGGTCATTGACAGTTTCAAGTTCAGTAGCATACATAGGAAAGAAAATGCCTGCATAGTAAAAAAAACCTTTTAAGCTTTTACTTATTAAACCCTTAAATCCATCTACATCTCCTAGTGCTATATTTAGCACTTGTATAAGTACTCTGCAGTACAAATTCCCCACGTTTGGGAATTGCGTGCAAACTTCCAGGTAACATGATGACATCCTTAAGCCGGTACACACGGGCTGAATGTTGGGAGACATTTGCTGATTCAAAAATAAAAGACTGATATTCGGCCCGTGTGTATGTCAGTCTGTCCCGTTTGGCTGGATTTTCTTGAACAGGCATACTGGAAAAGTGACAACAGCCAATTGCAGAGAGCGCTAATCAGAGTGTTCTTGTGGAGGGTCCCCCTGTCAGAAAACGGGGGGATATTGCTGTACTTACTTTGCATAGTGAGTGCAGCAGCTCCGAACGGAGCTGACAGTTATTTTCATTCAACCTGCTGGATGGAACAAAAAAAAAATTATAGTCTTTACCAGGCTTTAGACCCCGCCTCTACGTTTTCCTTACATAGTTATTCAGGTTGAAAAAAGATACTAGTTCATCTAGTTCAGCCAGTAGAAAGAAAAACTAATAGAAAACTTTCATCTGCACAATCCTACACACTCCAATTTGCTCCAGCAAGGAAAAAATCCTTCCTGATTCCCAGGAGACAATCAGATATTTAACCACTTCAGCCCCGGTAGAATTGGCTGCTCAATGAACAGTCCATTTTTTGCGATACGGCACTGCATCACTTTAACTGACAATTGCGCGGTCGTGCGATGTAGTACCCAAACAAAATTGATGTTCTTTTTTTACCACAAATACAGCTTTCTTTTGGTGGTAATTGATCACCTCTGCAGTTTTTATTTTTTGTGCTATCACGAACATCGGTGGCCCCGCTGTGCAGCAGACACGCGCGCCCGCTATCCCACTTAAAGAGACCGACGGACAGCTAGGACAGTCCGTGGGAACGAGCTGACCTGCCGCAGTATAATGATGGCGGCTGGTCGGCAAGCGGTGAATCACTGAATCAATAATAGCCACTGGTGTTATTACCTACAAATGTTATTATCCATGTATATGTTGTGCATTTAGGAATGCATCCATCTCTTTTTTAAAACAATCTACTAAGCTGGCCAGAACTTTTTTTTGAGGGAGTCTATTTCACATTTTCAAGCTCTTACTGTGAAAGGCCTTTTTGTGCAGGTTAAAGCTCTGTTCCTTCAGATGTAAAAAGTGCCATTGGACCATTTATGTGGATCTTCATATTGACTTCCACAGTTGCAGCATCATCATCATCCCCCTCCCTGCCTTTTATGCACCTTTGCCCATACGCCTCCCCTCCTTTTCAAACAACACATTCCTCTGTTAAATAGACAGATGTATTTGTAAGCTCTTATTAACCATAATTTATTTTATGTCATTTCCGTTTTAGTATTTATATCTGTTTGAGTAGTAAGGTGGTTGATAAACCATATTAGGAGAGATTTATTTGATTTATTTATTCCATATTTTCAATGTTAAGGTAACACATAAGGAATAGGCAGCATCCATTAGTTTAACAGCGGAAAAGGTTAAAGTGGAAGTAAACCCTTCAATTTGATAGTTACAAAACAGTTAACATTCCCGGCATGCCGGAAATGCTAGCTGTCACATTTGTGTGTGCTCTCAACCAAACTGCCAAACCATCCAATGGCTGGTTTCATAACAGGTCACATGTACAGCATCATGGCAGTTGCAGATTAAACAGAGGTTAAGATGGCCACTTCCTTGGCTGAAAACGATAGGAGGGTTTACTTCCACTTTAAGTGAGTAGAGATGGCCTGCCGGTTCGCCCGGTGGTCGTTTCGCGGGAGAACTTTGGTCGTTCGCTGTCCGCCAAACCGGCGGACATCTGGCGATGTTCGCGGTGGTCCGCAATGTTACATGGGTAAGAACTTTGACCTATGACACATACATCAGGTGGTGCAGGACAGCCAATTGAGACATTTCAGCACATGGACATACCCCCTACCTTATAAATAGACCTGATCTGGCGGCCATCTTACATTCTGCTTTTTGTCAGTGTAGGGAGAGGGTGCTGTTTGGAGCAGGGGCAGGCTGTATTCATTCAAATAGCTATCTAAAAGGTCCACAAAAGTCATTTTAAGGACTGGTATAGGTGTGCTACTTGCTGTGCAGTATATAGGTGTCTAATACATTCATATACTTTTTGTCAGTATAGGGAGAGGATGCTGTTTGGAGCAGGGACAGGCTGTATTCCATCAAATAGCTGTCTAAAAGGTCCACAAAAGTCCTTTCAAGGGCTGGTATAGGTGTGCTCTAGTATATAGGTGTCTAATACATTCATATACTTTTTGTCAGTGTAGGGCGAGGTTGGCGTTTCCAGCAGGGACAGAGTTTAGCGACACAAATCGCTACCTAACAGGTCCACAAAAGTCCTTTCAAGCACTGGTATAGGTGTGCTACTTGCTCTGCAGTACATGATAGTGTGTAATACATTCATATACTTTTTGTCAGTGTAGGGCGAGGTTGGCGTTTCCAGCAGGGACAGAGTTTAGCGACACAAATCGCTACCTAACAGGTCCACAAAAGTCCTTTCAAGCACTGGTATAGGTGTGCTACTTGCTCTGCAGTATATAGGTGTAATATACACTTATAATACACTTTCGAATATAGAAAGCATACTATGGTGGATTTGTATTGTGTAGCATTGTGGCTGTGGTGTATTTGGTTACTGCTGTATTTTTGCCTCTTTCGCTGCGTTACCTCTGCTACACACATTAAAAAAAAATCCTGAAAAAAAAGTTTCATAACTGGTGCGATAAACCAACGGCCCCCCAAACCGATAGATTGAAGTGGGGTGTTATATACCTTCTTCCACATATACTGCACTTCTCTAGAGACTTTTGTTGTCACAGGGTCATTTAAAAAATGACAGGCAGAGGAAGAAGGCCCTTCCACAGGGGTGGTAGGGGTAGGACAGGAGCACCAGGCCGAAACTAAAGTGGGAAGTGGCACAAGGTGCGTTCCATTATGTCAAAGGACGCACCAGACTTGGTTGAGTGGCTTGTCACATGATCATCTCTAATTTTTCAGCATACATATGTATATAATGTATATGAGTATAAGCTTTCTCTTTTTTCCAATCCATATATGAGCTTAGTGAGTTTTAATATTATAATATTATTATATTATTTTAATATCATTTTAATTTTATTAATAATTTTAAATATGTTTTTCAGGTGATACATTTTTTTTGTAAGGTGTATTGCTATGATTGGTTATGCACTTATATCTAGTATGCATGCTAGTTCACAATGACTTCAAGTATAGTGTGTAATATTGGGGGTGTTTAGCTCAAGTGGGATATGCGATTTTAAGCGATTCACGCCAGTCCGGAACTATGTTTAAGGGCTTGTTGGCCCACTTTTATTGAAAAGGCAAAAATAAACAAAATCCAAACATAGGTTTCCCACGCAGGGGGTTTTCACTGCCCACACAGAACTGTACCTTCAGCCTCCTGGCTTATACGTGCCAAAGAAAATACCAAGCCATCTGGCTCTTGTCAGCAGTAGCACAACTGCTCAGGCTCCAGCATGGAGCTCTCCTGACTCCTGTCAGCAACCTTAGACTCAGGTCTCTGGGGTTTCACAGTGCAGCCTGCACTCTCCAGCTTCTCTAGCTACTTCAGTGTACACCTGCACTCTCAGGGTTCTCCCTTGCAAGCCTGGACTCCTGGGGAGGGTGGAGCCCAGAATACTGGTCCTGAGTCTCCTATCAGGCCCACACACACCTGCACAATCAGTGTGCTGATCAGCTCTAAAGCCTGAACCCAGGACTGGGGATTTTATTAACAATTGAGGAAACTTGAATGCCAGTTTCCTCTGTAAACTGCAAGCTCCCTGGAGCCCCTCAACCTGTCCAGTTCAAAACCCTGGGTCACCACACCCCTGGGGTACCACACTACTACAAGTGTATTACAATTACCATTACAAAATGCTCATGTTCCCTATGATCACTGCAAATGTGTCTATACCTGAGGTATTATGGTCGTGGGGACACGAAGTGCGTGCAGGCGTAACATGATACACGTCCGGGTTAGCGAACAGATGTAGTTTGGTCGTGGGGACGCAGAGCATGTATAGGTGTAATGTGATTAACGTCTGGGTTAACGAACGGACGTGGTATAAAGGGGAGGTTATGAGACCGTGTAACCAATCCCATTGAAGAAGTCCTGTGTGACGAAACTGGTCTGGGGGTGGTTACACGGCATACTAGTCGTGCTCCAGAACGTTCGGATTACCGACCACCAAGTGTGCAGTGCTTTGGAGTGAAGAGGAGAACGAACGGAGCGGGGGGTGTGAGACTTACGGTTAACTCTAGGTCCGCCGAGACCACAATACATCAAGTTTTACCACAAGTTTGTTTCTGATTTGGAGCCCACTGCCGAGTTTATTGTTGAAGTGCCTCTATTTGTTTTGATAGATGTGAGTGCAATGTGTGATGGTTCTTGTGCTGCTTTTAATAAACTAGTTTTGATATACTTCATTATTGGAGCCATTTTATTTTTACATGTGGAGCCACTGAGCTGACTTTAACCTCCCTGGCGGTATGATTATTTAAAAAAAAAGGTGCTGAAAGCAGTACCATTATTTGCAAGGGAATTTGGCGTTTTATACTGCAGGCCTGTAATTCTTAGGAATAACTCACTTAAATTTTTTTATGACGAATTTCCCCACAAATCGCTATCGCACAATTCTGCAAGTGATTATAATTTATTATCGCTGTTTTTTAGCTGCTCTAAAACCATTCTTGACATAAAGGGACACTTTCGGACAATCTACAGTTTGCAGGCAGAAAGAACAGTTTTTATTATATAAAAGAACATGTAGGGCACTGGGCAGACCACTAGGGACAAGGGGGGGTGTATTTTTTACATACAGTACTGTAATCTATAAGATTACAGTATACTGTATGTAAGGTGTTTGTTTACCTTTTTGAATTTGGCGCCGTTCTCTGCCCCGTGCGTCGTAACGTCGCAGGGAACGGAGATCGGCGGCACACAGAGGCACTGTGTGAATCGAGCGAGGTCCCGCTCACTCACACAGCGCGGTGGCATCGCTGGATCCAGGGACAAGGTAAGTAAACCAAGCCTGTGGATTCAGCGGTTACCGATCGTAGCCAAAAAATCTCACCCGAGTCAGACTCTGGAATACCGCCAGGGGGGTTAAACAATAGACACAACATGGTGGGGACATTCTATCCCTCAGTAGCTTGGGGGAGCGGGTACTCTTGTGAGGTCCTCCCTGGTTCGTCATTCCTCCTGGGAATCACAGTAGTAAAGGATAAGCTTTCCTCTTTTAAATATTGATGATGCGGTTCTACATGCAATCCCTTTCACCTTAACGGGTCAGTGGACATATTTACACATTTTCCTTCAACACTTCTTGTGTTAAAAAGATTATGGTTGTAATAGTATTTGTTTTTTGTATTATAGATAACTTTCTTTTGAAATTGAATTGCCCCTGAAGAAGAAAAGGTTAACATTCGTGTAAATTTGAAATGTATTGCGCTAATACGATCTTCATTTAACCAATGTGTTGATCAGATGGGTTATTTGTCATGTCACCTGCATCTCGTCTTTTATTGTATTGTATTATGGAATATATTGTTAAATGTTATACTATAAAATGTACTGTATTCTTTTATGCAAATACTATAGTGATTGATGCCCTAAAAAGTCCCATTTAGAGTTTTTTTTTCTACTTGGTAAACCACAACTGGGATCGTCACTGACGGACATACGACCATCTTTGAAACATTTACACCATTCAAATGCCTTATTGCAGCAGAGCATCTTATCACTTTACTGTGCTTGAAGTCTTCCGGAGATATCTGCTGGTTTTACACCTTCGTTAACAGGAAACTTCATAACCACGCGCTGTTCCATGCTCACACTAACACTGTTGTCTGGCATCTTGTTAAACGGTCTCTGGACTGGCCCGTGGCATGTGCGCCGCCTATCAGTAATAGGATACACTTGCCACTTACTACCGCTATGCTAGCATCCCATTTTTTACCTGTAAAATTAAAAGTTCCGACTTGACTTGAACACCTTTCGTATATATATATATATATATATATATATATATATATATATATATATATATATATATATATATATATATATTATCCTAAACATAGCTATTGAGCACATTAATATTGCATAAACAATTTCAACTGTGGGGTTTAACACCCAGTGATATATTATTTGTCACATAGCAAAAGAAAGAGAAGAGGTCAATGGCAGGACATCATATACACTTTAGCCTGATGTGGTTGTAAAAAGTGACATATTGGGATTGATTTTCCAAAGGTGTAAAGATTATTCACTTCGCAAAGCTGAATGACGAAAGCTGAATAAGGTGAAGCTGTGCTGACTTCAATCATCCAATCATGTGCAAGCAAAAATCCTGCTGTTTTTATTTTCCTTGCACATATTCGGATATTTTTGGTAAAGTGAATGAGCTTCTCTTCATTCACTAAGCTAAGTGACTTTTTCAAATAAACTATTATAAATAGTTAAACGCTAAATAAGAAGTAAACACTGTGCAAACCTCAAATTAAAATCCCCATTGTATCATTTAATAGTGCAAACCTTTGGGGAATATTGCTTGAATTTCTAGTCAATACAACTATTTAAATAAATGATACCCATATGGCATCATAATCCTCACACTGAAAGAAAATTAGACTCGGCTAGTATGTCAAATAATAAACAAGCACAGCAATTACACATTTTAAGACCTTTTATTTTTCATATTATAAGTACACCATTTTTCAACAAACAATTGCAGCATATTCATTTTTAAAGCCGTGCTTCAAGAAAAACTTTCTCTATTTTCTCCTGCTTTTTTTCTACTATTCCCATAAGAATATCACTGAAAAGTTGTGCTGAAAAATAAGACACAAATAATCCTTTTACAAATAGGCATCTACTATAAATGAGGCTGAATATAAATGTGGTGGAGAAGCAAGTCCTCGGGGCCACAATGTTACAAACAACTTTCTAGAACACAGACATTCAAATGATTCGTTGCATATTCATACATAATAGTTTCACTAGCTGGGAAGCTGTATTGCTTCTCAATGAGCCACACACTGGGCAGAAGGAGGCTATGGATCATCTAAAGTTGAGCCCGATTATGAAGAATGCTTTAAATTTAAATTCCATTAAAATTTCTGACAAACCTTTCTGTAATATATGTTTTGTATGTATATGTATATAAAATATTGACTGGCCAAATCTAGCAAAATAAACATTATTATAATATCATAATTCTTTAAAATATACTACAGGCTTTTCTAAAATTATTTATCTATTTACTGGTGATAGTGTTCAAAAATATAACGTATTAGGCTCTACATTTTTTACATTTTGTTTCATCTACTGTCGTTTCTGTCAGCATATTCTCATTGGAATCAAAAAGGGCTTCCAAAGTCACAAAATATTTTTTATTTAATGTTTGTGCCAAAGTTACAATTTAAAGTAAGAATCCCCACTACCATTAACTCTTTTACTTCCATTCATGTACGGCTTACTTTGGTGGCAATGGCTGCTTTTACACACACTCCTGCATACTACAGCATTCAGGAATGTGTGTGTACGTTAAAAGCCAACTGCTGGCTTTCTGGTGGAAGTGATTTGGGTGGTTTTGGGAGGATAGTGCCAGTTTTAAAGCTGGATATAGTGGGTATCTCATCTGTTAGAATTTCCCCAAAAATTGGGTATTATGTTGTGTCTGCATGTACTAATATTAACGTTAGCGTATTTATTTTTTTATAAGTATGCGTTTCGATAAACCATTGCACTAATATTATGTGAATTTTTTTTTCAAAAAGTGTCATTTTCTGTAAGCTGAATTGAAAGCACATATAATGTTATCACAATATCCTTAAAGTGGATGTAAACCCAACATTTTTTTTACAGTATAAGATTTCCTATCATCTGTGCGCCCAGTCTTGCCACACAGAGTTAATCCAGCTCTGAGCAATCCTCTTTTATTGTTCAGTGAAAATTAACAGACTTCCAGATAAAAAACTGTCTAAATAAAAAGTCATTTCCTCTCTCCTTGCTTTGAGTGACAGGTTATTTACATATCTAGCTCGGACATGTTTATCATATGTTATGTTATGTTTATCATATTATGAGATGATCCACAGTATAAAAAGTGAGAATCCACCCCTCCCCCACATAACACATGCTGGTAATATACAATGAACTGTGGATCACCTCATATTATGATAAACATAACATAACATATGATAAACATGTCCAAGCTAGATATGTAAATAACCTGTCACTCAAAGCAAGGAGAGAGGAAAGGACTTTTTATTTAGACATGTTTTTATCTGGAAGTCTATTAATTTTCACTGAACAATAAAAGAGGATTGCTCAGAGCTGGATTAACTATGTGTGGCAAGACTGGGCACAGATGATAGGAAATCTTATACTCTACATTGTGACATAAAAAATGGGTTTACATCCACTTCAAAGTGGAGGTTCACCCTAAAAACAAGTATATACCAATCAATCCAGCATACTGCCGACATGTACAGTATGCTGTTTTTTTTTTTTGGTTTACATACCGTAGTATAGGTATTTTCCCCCCCGGCTTCCTGGTAGTGAATTCCACGGGAGTGGGCGTTCCTATTCAGAGACTAAGTGATTTACTTATGACAAAAGCTTCACCCCCGGCGCAAAAGGTGAGTCACCAGTTTCCAAAAAAAGCCGAACGTCGGTGCGCAGGCGCCGTATAGAGCCGACTCGCAGTTCGGCTTCTTTCGGAAACTGGTGACGTGCATTTTGCGCCGGGGGTGAAGCTTTTGTCATACGTCAATCACTTAGTCTCTGAATAGGAATGCCCACTCCCACTGGATTCACTACCCGGAAGCCGGGGGCCAAAATACCTATACTACGGTATGTAAACCGAAAAAAAAACAAAAAAACAGCAAACTGTACATGTCGGCAGTATGCTGGATTGAATGGTATATACTTGTTTTTAGGGTGAACCTCCACTTTAAAGTACTAATCCCCCACCTCTTCCATTAAATGGAGATGAAGGGTGTAGAAGGCATGTTTGAAGTCCCAATAACACCAATTATGTGCTAGACATCCCTTGCAACACAAAACAATTAGTGAATACAACAAATGCTACCGCAAAAAGAATGAATAAATAATAATAAGTGCTCAGTCCATAATAATATATAATGTTCGATTCTTCACAAATAAAAATGACAGTCCATAAGAAAGTGAAGGGTTATTTGACATCCTTGTTATACAACAGGAAAAGTCAGCCACACTTTGTGGTCATTCAAGGACCAGATCATATCACTGGATGGATGCCTGGAGTGGGTGTCCTCTCCTCATTGACAAAACGGATCAGTATTCCACTAGCTCAAATGGCTGGGACCAAAAATTGAAAAAGAGAGAAGAGGGAACCTCTCATAGTGTGTAAAATTTCTGGTTTATTGGTAAAAACAATTGCATACAAAGGCTGATGCCACAAAATATACAAAATTATGTGTACCAGATCTGTTCCGTCTCAGGAAGCTGCCTAACTGTTCGTATGCGTTTTGACCAGAAATAAGGCACTGAGAGTTTGGTTTAGTACGTTTCATCATTATGTGATGTCCTCCTGCTTCTGAGGACATCACGTGATGATGACATGTTGTCATTTCTGGTCCAGGGGGAATGCACACAAACTGTTAGGTGGCTTGCAAAGAGACCGAACAGATCAGGTGTACATCATTTTGTATGTTTTCTAAGGTCAGACTTTGTATGCAATTGATTGTTTGATTGATGCAAGCACAACAAGAGGTGATTTCCAGTATCAAGGCACAAGTGTCATCTTCACTTTCTTATGGACTGTCATTTTTATTTGTGGAATATCGAACACAGAAATTATATTATTATGGACTGATCACTTATTATTATTTATTCATACTTTTTATGGAAGCATTTATTGTATTCACTAATTGTTTTGTGTTGCAAACTCTGTCTAGCATGTAAATAGTGTTATTTGTAACTTATTTCAATTGGTATGATATAGCTGCTGCACAGTAGGGGGTGAACTGGCACAAGTGATAATTTAATTTTACACATGTTTGAAGTCCAGTCTGGATCCCTCTATACATACAATGGGGTTGATTTGCTAATGGAAAATTAGCAGTTCTCTTAGCAAAACAAATTATCTTTTTGCAAGGGAATTTGCATAATAAATGAGGTAAAGCTCTGCTGACTTCCGTTGTCCAATCATGTGCAAGCATCCCCTCCCCCATCCGGTGGTGGGACAGGGAGGGGGGTAACCACTCTAAGGCATGATGGGGTTGATTTACTACAGATAAATAGGCTGTTGACTTTTACAAGGGAAGTTTCTTCAGAACCTAGTAAATGAGGTGAAGCTCCACTGATTACCATCATCCAATCCTGCGCAAGCAAAATGCTGTTTTTTGCAGCCTATTTGCCTTTAGTAAATTGATCCCGGGGTTTGTTATTCACAGAGTTACCAGATAAAAATTAAGGGAAAAATGTCAGAAATTTTTTAACAAATTCAGCTACCTTATCTCAGTACTGTTTTTTTTAGGTTTAGATACGCTTTAAACTATGTTTTTTTAACCCGATCATTAAAACGGCCTTGCCTACACACGATCGTGAAAAAAATGCTTTAGCAAAGCGCGGTGATGTACAACGCGTACGACGGCACTATAAAGGGGAGGTTCCATCGGTCCGTTTTAATCAGACAAACCGATCGTGTGTACAGGGCTTAAGTAATTTCTTGTTCTCATATGACCATCTTTCTTTTGTTTGTGGCAATCACTTTATAACATTGTTGGTATTATTAATACATACATTTTGCTTTCCAATATATATGGATTACATTTTGATTAAGCATTCATAGTTATTTTTTAAACTTCTTACAGGTTGATTGCCGTATTTTGCTTTTACCTTGCGCTGTCTTTGGATTTCGTATGGTTTTATGTCCCAATGGCCCCTTGGAGGGAATTGGGTGTGTGTGAGCACATGTGGGTTGTGTGGGCATTTCTGAGTGCATTCATGTAGGTAGATTGCCATTTGCTTGAGGATGTACTTTACATAATGTAAATTTAGTTATATGTTAGTTGAAATGTTTTATTTTTATATAATGTTACATGCCTCATCTCTTGACAAAGCAAAGTCTATCTGGGAAACACATTGAGAAATAACTATCACCGTTATGAATGTATACAACTTTGTATACATTGTAATCTAATGGGTCATGTAGACCATGCTAAGTTTATAAAAAATGCCTGGTGAATGTTGTGGGTTGGAGACATAATGCACTCAGAAACTAGCATCTAATGTATTACATTGTAACTTTCGGAAAAAAAAAGTTTTTATTATTTTAAAATAAATGATTATTATTTTTTTCATGAATCTCTATTTGTGTTATAATTTGGTAACGCTAAGAGGCCCATACTTTTTTTTAAATGTTTCTGCTTATGGACACTGCTAAATTTGACTACAATGCAATAATGCAATCTACAAATTAAAGTGTTTGTAACCCTAAAAAAAAATAAAAAATGTATGATCCTGTTCCTTGAAAGCATGTTATACTGCACAGTGCTTGTGCTGTGTCATTTGGCCCTTTCTGTCACCTAAAAAACCTGTCTAATCATGCCTGGCTATACCCTCCCCCTGTAAACTGACCACAGTGTATCATGGCTGCTGAGCTCTGACACCATGGTCAGTTTACGTGCCTCTGTCATCCGCAGCTCTCTGCAGCTCTCCTCTGTCCTCTCTCCCCTGTCCTCTCCCCCCTCCCCTTCCTGCTTGTCAGCTCGTGTGTGCAAGATGTGTAGTCTACTCCCCTTCCCTGCTGCTACCATACAATGTAAAATAACTTTCTTTACTAACTAGAATCCCCTCTGTTTGAGCAGGTTAAATTGCTCAGTGCCTTTCTTTTAAAAAAAATATGCGGCGCAATACCTTATGCAAGACTGCGGTCATGTGACCACCCAAGGCTCTCCTCCTCTCCTCCCTGTGACATCAGAGGGAACCTCAGCCCCTCCCTCTGTAGTCCTCCGAGTGGGACAGGAGAGTGCCAGGACATCAGCTGACTAACAGCGGTGCTGCAAAATAAGGTATTGCGCCGCATCATTTAAAAAAAGAAAAGCAATGAGCAATTTAACCACTCCCCCAAATGTTCCTCCGGTAGTGGTGGAGACAATTTATTTATTTATTTATTTAAAATGCTTATTGGGAGCGCAGTCATTACCCGAAGGCCTCGATGCGCTCATAGAACCAACATATACAAATACAAAACGCATCTCTCATTACTATAAGATAACAATATAAAATCACATAATAACATTTAAAAGAGCTAAAATAATAAATACTAGTACTAATATCTTACCCTAATTAGGGCCATACACTTGAAAAAATAGAAAAGTTTTTAAAAACTTCCTAAATTTTAACCAGTTCCCGACCTCCTCATGTACATTTACGTTGGCAGAATGGCATGGACAGGCACATCCACGTACCTGTACGTCCTCTGCTAGACGTGGGTGGGGGGTCCGATCGGGACCCCCCCCGGTACATGCGGAGGTCGGGTCCGCTCGGGGGAGCGATCCGGGACGACGGCGCGGCTATTTGTTTTTAGCCGCTCCGTCGCGATCGCTCCCCGGAGCTGAAGAACGGGGAGAGCCGTGTGTAAACACGGCTTCGCCGTGCTTCACTGTGGCGGTGCATCGATCGAGTGATCCCTTTTATAGGGAAGACTCGATCGATGGTGTCAGTCCTACAGCCACACCCCCCTACACTAGTAAACACACACTAGGTGATCCCTAAATGTTAGAGCGCCCCCTGTGTTTAACTCCCAAACTGCAACTGTCATTTTCACAATAAAGAATGCAATTTAAATGCATTTTTTGCTGTGAAAATGACAATGGTCCCAAAAATGTGTCAAAATTGTCAGAAGTGTCCGCCATAATGTCGCAGTCACGAAAAAAAATCGCTGATCGCCGCCATTACTAGTAAAAAAAATAAAAAAAATAAAAATGCAAAAAAACTATCCCCTATTTTGTAAACGCTATAAATTTTGCGCAAACCAACCGATAAACGATTATTGCAATTTTTTTTACCAAAAATAGGTAGAAGAATACGTATCGGCCTAAACTGAGGAAAAATATTTTTATATATGTTTTTGGGGGATATTTATTACAGCAAAAAGTAAAAAATATTGCATTTTTTTTTAAATTGTCGCTCTATTTTTGTTTATAGCGCAAAAAATAAAAACTGCAGAGGTGATCAAATACCACCAAAAGAAAGCTCTATTTGTGGGGAAAAAAGGACGCCAATTTTGTTTGGGAGCCACGTCGCACGACTGCGCAATTGTCTGTTAAAGCGACGCAGTCCCGAACTGTAAAAACCCCTTGGGTCTTTAGCCAGCATATTGGTCCGGGGCTTAAGTGGTTAATAGATCCTTCTCACGTCTTATGTATAGAGGTAGAGAGTTCCAGAATATTAGCGTCCTCCCTCCACATTTAGTTCTTCTAAATTTAGGCACAGTCAGATTGGCCTGATCAGCAGATCTCAGTGATCTGTTGGGAACGTAACAGGTAAATTTTTCTTGCAGATACCCTGGGCCTATCTTATGGATAGCTTTATGGACGATACAACCCACTTTGAACAAGACCCGCTCAGCAACCGGTAGCCAATGCAGGGCTTTCAGAGAAGGTGTAATATGGTCCCGACGACCCACACCTGTTAATAACCTGGCTGCGGCATTTTGGATCAGTTGAAGCTTATGCAGAAGGGTTTTTGGACACCCCATGTATAACGTGTTACAATAGTCCAGCCGACTACCAATAAAAGCATTGATCACTTGGACTTTGTCCACTTCGTCAATGAAATGCAATGTAGAGCGCAGGAGTTTCAGTTGGTAGTAACATGCGCTTACCACCTGATTTACCTGCGCCTTCAATGACAATTTGGAATCCACAATGATTCCCAAGTTCCGAACCTGGGTAGCCAGGGTCGGGGATGGCATAAACGAAACCGGCCAAGAAGGAAAATCAGTCAAACTGGTTTTGCTCTGAATACTGATAATAATACATTCTGTTTTTGAGCCATTAAGTTTTAAATAATTGGCTCCCATCCAGGACTGTATTTCTTCCAGGCAGGATGCCAAATCTACCTGAACTTCCTCATTTTTAGGTAGCTTAAAATAAATTTGCGTATCGTCTGCATAAACGTGAAAGCTAAGATTATGACGCTGAATAATATATAGTATCGGCCTTATGTAGATATTAAATAATATCGCGATAGCGCCGAACCCTAAGGGACTCCGCAGGACAAGGAGCTATTAGATGAATAATACGTCCCTAGTCTTACCCTCTGAGTTCTATTCTGCAGGAATGAGGCCATCCATGTCAATGCCATGTCCTCAAACCCGGCCACAGACACCAGTCTTTCCAAAAGTCTGGCATGATCTACAGTGTCAAATGCAGCCGACAGATCCAGCAATATTAATGCTGAAGCCTCATCACTGTCCATGGCCCATAGGCAGTCATCCTTAACTTTAATCAGGGTGGTCTCTGTGCCTCTACCAGGGCGGAATCCAGACTGATATTCATCAAAAACATCATTGGACTCCAAGTGCGGTTGAAGTTGCCACACAACAGCTCTCTCTATTATTTTAGCTAAGAAAGGCAAGGTCGGTTATTACTTAGATCAGACCGTGGCACGTTAGCCTTCACGTCCTCTTCCGTGGTTGCCTGGCTGCCGACTGAGGGGAAGACGGCCCTATTCTTCATAACATGGGAGGACAGAAGCAACGTCAAATGTCACTTCCGCTCATAGCTCCTAAAGGAGAATTTTTTTCAAGTGACTTTTTTATTTATTGCATTTTAGTGTAAATGTGAGATCTGAGGTCTTTTTGACCAAAGATCTCATATTTAAGAGGTCCTGTCATGCTTTTTTTCCTATTACAAGGGATGTTTATATTACTTGTAATGCCGCGTACACACGGTTGTTTTTTGTGATGAAAAAAAACGTCACTTTTTATCATGAAACAAAACAACATTTTTCAAACTTCATTTTAAAAAACGACGTTGCCTACACACCATCGTTTTTTCAAAATGCTCTAGCAAAGCGCGATTGCGTTCAGCACGTACGACGGCACTCTGTTCCATTCAAGCTCGCGTCACAACTTGCTTCTGAGCATGCGCGGGTTTAAAAACATAATTTTAAACGTTGTTTTACCCACACGCTATCATTTTAAATGACACAAAAAACTACGTTTTGAAAAACGACATAAAAAATTGAAGCATGTTCGAATTTTTTTTTGGTCGTTTTTCAAGACATAAAACAACGTTTTCCCCACACACGGTCATTTTAAATGACGTTTTTAAAAATGTTGTTTTTTTCATCACAAAAAACGACCGTGTGTACGCGGCATAATAGGAATAAAAGTGATACAATTTTTTTTTTTTTTTAAAGACAGTGTCAAAATAATTAAAAGTAAAATAAATAAGAAAACATATTAATTTTAAAGCGCCTCGTCCCGATGAACTCACGCGCAGATGTGAACGCATACGTGAGTAGCGCCCGAATATGAAAACGGTGTTCAAACCACACATGTGAGGTATCGCCGTGACCGAGCAAGAGAAATAATTCTAGCCCTAGACCTCCTCTGTAACTCAAAACTGGTAACCTTTAGACATTTTTAAACATTGTGACATGTTGGGTATCAATTTACTCGGCATAACATTATCTTTCACAATATAAAAAAAATGGGCTAACTTCTAACTTTACTGTTGTCTTATTTCTTTATTCAAAAAGTGTATTTATTTAAAAAAAAATGTGCGCTTGTAAGACCGCTGCGCAAATACGGTGTGACAAAAAGTATTGCAACGACTGCCATTTTATCTTCTAGGGTGTTAGAAAAAATATATATAATGTTTTGGGGTTCTAAGTAATTTTCAACCAAGCAAATTATTTTAACTTGTAAACAAGTGTAAAAAAGAGGCTCTGGCCTTAAGTGGTGAACCTGCTATAACAGAGGGCATTCAAGTCAGTAGAGAAAGTGAATTAACAGCCACTTTAATTTTTTACTCATTTTCTTTTTATTTTGATACATCAACCCCAGTGCTGCTGCTACAAAGGGCCTTACTTTTTCTCCCATTAAAGATTTGGCTTCCTTATATAATTATTCTTATTGTTATTACCAGCTTCAGATTAAACAGGGAATTCATTAGATCAGCTAGTCACGGAAACCATGTTAGGAATTTTTGATCATCTCTGCGATTTTTATTTTTTGAGCTATAAACGAAAATTTATGCTTTAATAAATATCCCAATTAAAAAAAAAAAAATAATCTCAGTTTATGCCGATATGTATTCTTCTACATATTTTTGGTAATAAAAATTGCAATAAGCGTATATTGATAGGTTTGCGCAAAATTTATAGCGTCTACAAAATAGCAGAATAGATTTATGGAATTTTTATTATTATAGTTTTTTTAATAGTATGGTGGCGATCTGCAATTTTTATCGGGACTACGACATTATGGCGGACACATCAGACACTTTTGACACATTTTTGTGACCATTGGCACTTATACAGCGATCAGTGCTAGAAAAATGCACTGATTACTGTAAAAATTTCACTGGCAGCGAAGGGGTTCCCTGACTGTGTGTTCTAACTGTGGGGGGAGGAGACTGACTAGAGGAAATGATAGATCATGGTTCCTAGCTATTAGGAACTCACAATCTGTCTCTCCTCACAGAACAGGGATTTGTGTGTTTACACACACACACGTCCCTGTTCTACCTTTCGTGCCCGCGATCGCTCGCAGCCGGTGGTCATCGCGACCGTCGGTCATGAGCATCGATACCCCACGATGCAGCCTCCGGCGGGTATTTTGCTTAAAGGGACCAACGTACAGCTATGACGATTCACGGGATCTTCCCGAACTGCCACAGTATAATAATGGTGGCTGGTCGGCAAGTGTTAAAACACTTTCTACAAATGGCTTCTGATTTTAAATCTAACTTTTACTGGTCTTTACTAACAATATATGTAGATATGTTTATATTGTGTTATGTATTGTAATGACATGTATATTCTTGTGTTAAATCGTGTGACAGTGTTATATTGAAAGACACTCATGTTTGTACAATTGCAGATCTTTGGTCGACATTTGATATTACTGCCAAATCACAAGGGTAAATATCAAAGTACAGTACTTGATATCAAATGTTTGAAGGAGCAAAATAACAATGCTAAGATGGTATTTTTCACACTCAGGAGCACCTCTTTGTTCTGGTTCTCCTTACTACCAACACAGAAATGTATCAATACATTCTTACACCAATCCTGATAACTGAAATATATAAGCATTTGCTTGATGCCAAATGACTCAACATACAGTATGTTCTGAAGAAAACTGTGGTGGAGATACATTCTATGACTAGTATGTTTGTAAAGTATAACAATTCAAAGAAAAAATCATACAGCCAGAACAAAATACCTTGTTTTCTTTGTTTTTCTATTGTAATATATTGTTCAAGAGAGAAGAGTTTGTTTCATAAAATGTCATCTTTTACTTGGAAACTGTCTGATGCAATCTACTCTTATTGCAGGCCCTAACTGATTAAATTGTATCTCATATCAGGCTGTGATCACTCTTGAGAAATTGCAAAGACATCAATTTCCTGATGCTGCACCTAGCAATGAACAATTGAGTTCTAGCTGTAATGTTAAAAGCAGTTTGCACAAGCCATGCTACTGAGCTTGAATCAACAAAATTCTAAATGCATTGTTAAGTTTGTTTATTTATTGCTACCAAAATTGTCGAGCAGGTAAATGTATCAGACTTTTTTCTAATCAATTTTTTATCCAACCCTTCTCTTAATTAACAAAGTAAAGTTAAAAAGGTATGCTATTGTTATTTTAACTGTATTAGTAATTTCATTGGGATTTCATTCTTTCATTATAACAAGGCAGGCGCAAATACAAAAAATAAAGCATTGTATTATTTAGCTAGATGCCAAGTTGGGTTTGAATCACAATCATTTCATAGGGACTGTCTATGCAGTATCAGTAACTAATGTTTCTTACATACAAACTAGATTTCTCTTTAAATTACCTTCAAGAAATCTAAAACATTTTAAGAAATGCATAACAAATTTAACTTTCTGAGTTAAAAAAAAGTCAGCATATTAGAATTAAACCATTATTTCAGTATTTAAAAAAACAGCACCCACTGCAATACTCACGTATCTCAAGCACTGTCTTTTGCAGACTTATGCTGCGTACATACGATCGGACATTCCGACAACAAAACTGTAGATTTTTTTTGCCGACGGAATGTTGGCTCAAACTTGTGTTGCATACACACGGTCACACAAATGGAGCATACACACGGTCTGAATATCCAATTAAAAGGTCACATCGAACATTTGTTGTTGGAAATTCCAATCGTGTGTATGCAACATTACTGTCTATTATTGGTTAAATGATTCCAGACATCTAGGACACAACCTCTGCAGGAGAGTCACTAATTGCCCCGGATTCATAGAAAAAAAAATGTTGTCCTTCTGTCCACTATTATCTGCAGCATTTTATACCAGACCACTGCTGGAGGAAGTAGAAGAGAACTTATCAAGTCACATAACTAAAGAGATGACTGCTGGAAATATGTTATCTATTTGTTGTCTTGAAGTCAAAATGGTACAAGATGAACCTTTATTGGATGCCATGGGCTACTGTCTTAAGAACAAACACTATTTACAGGTAGGGATGAGCCAAACACCCCTGGTTTGGTTCGCACCAGAACATGCGAACAGACAAAAAAAATTGTGTGAACACCGTTAAAGTCTATGGGACACGAACATGAAAAATCAAAAGTGTTCATTTTAAAGGCTCATATTCAAGTATATAAAAAGTGTCTGGGAACAGGGGTACTGCCCCAGGGGACATGTTTCAATGCAAACGTTTTTAAAATGGACAATTTTTTCAAGAGCAATGATTTTCATAAAGCTTAAAGTGAAACAATAAAATTTAAATATTCCTTTAAATATCGTGCCTGGAGGGTCCCCTTAGTCTGCCTGTAAAGTAGCGCGTCTTTCCCATGTTTAAAACAGTACTGCAGCAAAATGAAATTTCTAAAGAAAAAAATGTAAATTGCTTATGGCTCTAATCTATGGTTGGATACCCACAATATACATAATAAATCATTGAAAAAAATGACGTGGGTCCCACCCCCCAGTCAATTATCAGGCCCTTCGGGTCTGGTATGGATATTAAAGGGATTGCCATGCCAAAATAAAAAAAATGGTGTGGGGTTACCACCAAAATCCATGCCAGGCCCTTCAGGTCTGGTATGGATTTTAAGGGGAACCCCGCACCAAATGGCATGGGGGTCCCCACAAAATCCTTTCCAGACCCCTAATCGAGCAGCCTGGCAGGCGTCAGGAAAAGGGGGAAACAAGAGAGCACCCCCTCCTAAACTGTACCAGGCATTACAGAGTGCATTATGGGGCATTCTGCAGTTCTTGAATTTCCCGCGAACACCCCATATGTTCGATTCGTTTTAGAACAAACGAACACGCGGTGTTTGAATCAAACTGACGTTCGACTCGAACCGCGGACTCATCCCTATTTACAGGCAGAATCATTTTCAAAAGCTACAATCACATATTTTTTTTATCATAACAAATTCCACAATCAAATAGATGCATGGCCCTTGTATTTCTAATTTCAAATTTTTCACACCTTCACAACTTTTTTATATGTTAGTAATTCTGAGCAAAACGAAGTAAATTTCTCATGTGTTGAGGATAAATTATATAAGTGGTTCTCCATATAAGGTTAAACTCCATGAAACTACCATCTGCAGTTGTTCAGTAAACTAAGAGAGGCTAAATAGGTTTGAAAATTGTATAAAAACTATGATTCTCAAAGCTGATCAGCAACCTGCCCTGCCATACAATTTAAAAAACAAAACATTTTGGAGCTCAAACATGGACCATGCGTAAACTCCACAAATTGAAAATGTTACAACAAACCCAACTGAAGTCAAGGGGAGGAAAGTTTTGAAAATCTGTTCTTTTTTAACCGCCCTTATATGTACAGTCACTGTAAAGGAGTATTACACTTTTGGAGTTCACAATATACCAGGGAGCTGTTTTATTGTGTTTGTGGTTCTGATTTAAACATTTGCAATACTGATACAAAAATGCTCAAGCATTAAAAGGGGTTATGAACAGGGGTAGGGAATATGGATGTGCCCTTTTTGCTGGTCATTCTTATGTGTATTACCGCCCTGATTTTGCCTAATCATTAAAAAAAAAAATGCTTGCTGAGTTTGGTGGGGTTAAATTAAGTAAACTAAACTAAAACTTAGATTAGAAACTAAATTAGAAACTCTAAATAAAAATCAGCTGACACTATCACCCATCTACAATCCTACTTTCCTTGTATGTGGCAAAAGCCTGCTTTGCCACACCTGGGAATAAAATTGACCCCTGAAATTCTAGGTCTTTAGAATTAAACTTACATACATTTATTCAAAATTATTCAAAATTAGATTTGTGGTTTAAGCAGGATCTACATTCACTGGTTAGAATTAACACAGTTAAAATAATGTGACTACTGAATTTGTATTACTTCAGGTCTCTTACTATCCTGATATCATTAAGGAATCTTAGAAAACACATAAGATTTATCTGGGGCACATATGGACATAATACCCTTTATTCTAGAAAACAGGGGGGACTGGGAGTTTTGCACATAATATACTGTATATTAATATTAAACTGTACAAATAGCACAGATCTATATTCTACCACATACCTGTCTGGATACATTTGGAGCAGATGCATATTGTACGTATACAAAAGACCTTCTCATGTGGATTGTCTCCAAACAGAGACCAGCTATTATGTGCTAGACCATGTGCCATTTCTTAAAAATTGCAGGATGATGCATGTAAACAAACTTCCCTCAAATCCCTCTTACTCTCCATTATCTACCATCTTAAACAATCATTTTTTTCCACCTGACCAACCACCTCAACACTTTGTGTGGTGGTTAAAAAAAAAGGCTACATCATGTTAATAAGGAGAAGAAGATAGTTGAAAGTACTTCCTGTCTTCTGGAATATCCTCCATGCTCTTGAGACTGTGCTGGGAAACACAGCAAACCTTCTGGCAATTGCATGTATTGATGTGCCATCCTGGAAGAGTTGGACGACATGTGCAAACTCTATTGGGTCTAGAGGGAAGAGAGGAAGTATTCTTGGTGCCCCACATCCACGGTGTCCTGTGATGGTTATGGGAGAGACAATCTCAGCCTGGGCTCCCACCAGGTCACTCCCCCAACATGTTTCACTCTACCTCTCAGAGCTTAGTTATGGGGACTAGGGTCCAGGTATTGCCTCATGCTACCAGTAGTGACACTGACCCTAGCCAAATGCAAAACGAGTGAAAAACAGTCAGAAAAGATAAGTAGAGGGAAAATTTCAGTGGCCACCACCAGTAAAACCATTCCTGTTTTGGAGGCCGTCTCATTGTTACCCATCTAGCGCACCTGTTGATAACTTCATTAACACCAAAGGAGCTAAAACTGATTAACAAACCCCCTCGCCACTTAACTGACCAGATCATTATCCCAGGAGTTCAATCGACTTGATGCTATACTCTGATTAAAAAGTGATCCTTTAATTTTTTTGCAGTATATATAGACACAGTATAAATCAAACATGTGATATGAATATATGAAAATAATATATGAAAAATTAATACAATTCTGAATTAAAAGCAAGTGTCCATATCTGATTCCAAAAAAAATATATAAAGTAAACTGCTCCCAGTGCTGAGTGTTCAACATTCATAAAGTGCTTCCGTGCTCCACCAGTGCTTAAAGAAGTATAATGCCGCGTACACGCCATCACTTTATGTGATGAAAAAAAACGACGTTTTTAAAAAAGTCAATTTAAATGACCGTGTGGGGGAAAACGTTGTTTTATGTCTTCTGAAAAACGACAAAAAAAAAATGAAGCATGCTTCAATTTTTTGTGTCGTTTTTCAAAACGTTGTTTTTTGTGTCACAAAAAATCACAGTGTGTAGCAAAAACGACGTTTAAAACGACGTTTTTAAACCCGTGCATGCTCAGAAGCTAGTTATGAAGCGAGCTTCAATGGAAAAAAGTTCTGAACGTAACTGCACTTTGCTAGAGCATTTTGAAAAAACGATGGTGTGTAGGCAACGTCGTTTTTGAAAATTGAAGGTTCAAAAACGTTGTTTTTTACTTCACAAAAAAAATTTCATTTTTTTCATCACATAAAGTGATGGTGTGTACGCGGCATTAGCCTATTTCCAGATAATCATGATCTCTAGCTTATAGGACATAATACGCAGGAGATAAAGGGGTGTCATTTAAACAGCCAAATATTGATCTCACGACAGCACTAGTCAGGAATGGATCATATGCTCGATGGTCAGCGTCCCAGCCTCCACACATGCATCTCAGAGCTCGCTGCAAACCAGGAGTCAGCTATCCCACTTGGGTTGTGACTTGTGTTTTATATACAAAAAAGAAGAAGGCCCATTGTGCAGTATGTCCACACTATTTATTAAAACTAAAAATATAGCACTTACAGGTGTTTAACCAGTTCCCGACCCCCGCATGTACATATACGTCCACAATATGGCACGTACAGGCACATGGGCGTACACGTACGTCCTCGCCTATTAGCGGGTGGGGGGTCCGATCGGGACCCCCCCGCTACATGCGGAGGTCGGGTCCGCTCGGGGAGCGATCCGGGACCACGGCGCGGCTATTTGTTTATAGCCGCTCCGTCGCGATCGCTCCCCGGAGCTGAAGAACGGGGAGAGCCGTGTGTAAACACGGCTTCCCCGTCCTTCACTATGGCGGCGCATCGATCGCGTCATTCCCTTTATAGGGAAGACACGATCGATGACGTCATTCCTACAGCCACACCCCCAAACAGTTGTAAACACATACTAGGTGCACCCTAACTCCTACAGCGCCACCTGTGGTTAACTCCCAAACTGCAACTGTCATTTTCACAATAAAGAATGCAATTTAAATGCATTTTTTGCTGTGAAAATGACAATGGTCCCAAAAATGTGTCAAAATTGTCCGAAGTGTCCGCCATAATGTCGCAGTCACGAAAAAAATTGCTGATCGCCGCCATTAGTAGTAAAAAAAAAAAAAATAATAAAAATGCAATAAAACTATCCCCTATTTTGTAAACACTATAAATTTTGCGCAAACCAATCAATAAACGCTTATTGCGATTTTTTTTACTAAAAATAGGTAGAAGAATACGTATCGGCCTAAACTGAGGAAAAAAAATGTTTTTATATATGTTTTTGGGGGATATTTATTACAGCAAAAAGTAAAAAATATTGCTTTTTTTTCAAAATTGTCGCTATATTTTTGATTATAGCGCAAAAACTAAAAACCGCAGATGTGATCAAATACCACCAAAAGAAAGCTCTATTTGTGGGGAAAAAAGGACGCCAATTTTGTTTGGGAGCCACGTCGCACGACCGCGCAATTGTCTGTTAAAGCGACGCAGTCCCGAACTGTAAAAACACCTTGGGTCTTTAGGCTGCATATTGGTCGGGGGCTTAAGTGGTTAAAAATATAGTCTAGTGGTAGAGAGATAATCCAACCAGGAAATAGATCAGCAGGTCCAAAACGTAGTGACGTCACAACTCTTGTCTTCACCCGGCGCGTTTCCCCATAAAATACATCATCTGGGACTGGATGAATTTAATTTTGTTGCTCTGTTGCTATCTTTGTAAGGTGACCTTGGTGTTCTGAAAGGTGCCTATAAATATAATGTATTATTATTATTATTATTATTATTGTTATTATTAGTAAACATAAAATCTTTGAGAGGACATAGTAACCCTTGACTAAATTGATTCAATTTCCAGCAAACATTTTTCAGGGGTATATTATTTTGGAGGTTACATGGTCAGGGCCTTGGGTTGAGCTTCAGGGTAGCATGTTCCCCTCTTCTTTCTTCCCTTTCAATTGCTAGAAGCGGTGGCATTGGGGGGATAGTCCTTTCCCACCTCAGTTCTCCCCTGCAAGACATGTATTCTTCACTTTCCTGCACCTTTCACTTTTTTGAATTTACTCTAATTACTTTACAGTTTCAATTATAAACATCACTGTCAGTGCTGGGATCTGAACCCAAAACCTCTGCTACATCCAGCAGTAGATCTTCTTGCTTATACACCTGAGATGCTGGACAGCTAGCTCCCTGTCTGATCCTTTGGACTTTCTTTCCTTGTCTCCTGTTTCTGGTGAACGTTTAACTCTTTGCTCCTCCAAACATTGAACTTCCTGATTTAAGCCATGTCTCTGCATTTCCTGTTTGCTAGATTATTGTGCTCTCTCCAGATGATATATTGCTTCTTTGTGTACCTGCAGCTGTCCTTATCTCCACTACAACTCTTTACCAACCTTTGGCTTGTTCCTTGACTATGCTTCCACTTGATCCCAACAATTGCTACAATTGTTATTGACCTTTGGCTTGTTTGTCGACTCTGTGTCTACTTGGCCCCTGCTATATCTGCTACTGGACCCTGGCTTGCTCACTTCCTGGTAGAGTGATCCTGAGGACCATGACTTGAAGCTGACATGCAGCAAAACCCATCTCCACTATCAGGAGCTGTGATGAGTTCTAGTTAGTGTTTAGACCATGCATCTCGGATGAGCCCACATCATCCACCAGGATAAGGTGCTTGTTTACTTATCCTGCTGATCAGTTGGAGCCTCTCTACTTCTATAGATAGTGGTCTCTGAGTCTGACCCCTGACCATGACAATCACTGTGGAAATTGGATTGACGAAAGTCCACCATAACGTTTGTGATTTTAATACAAATAATATGCAGATAATACTTGGTTGAGGAGTCTGTTTTATTGATACGTACAGGCTTTTCTTGGATATTGGAAGTACAGCCACATCAGATATATAATGTCTGTCAGAAACTGATAAATAGAACATTATGTGCTGATTTATTGTTGGATAGCTGTTGTGATACTCTCTGCATTTTTCACATATTCAACGGAAATACTATTGCACACACTGCAAAGGTATTATTTCTACCATTTCTAATGGGTCTTATTGCCAAAAACCACATCCCAATTTAGCATTGAAACAACATCAACTTAAACGCTATTTTAAATACCCCACCAGCAGTACCCAACAGCAACAGCCCAAATATTGATGCTACACCAGAACATAATAAATCAAAACATCACTGCATACTTGTAGAAAAAGACATCAATATACTAGTATATTAGAAAGCAACAGATATATGAAACACCAATCAATAGAGCAATCTAATGTAGCAATGAAGAAAATTACACATTCAATGATCTTACACCAGAGCATAATAAACAAAAGCATTGCTGCATAAATTTATAAAAAGACATCAATGTACTTAGATATATTAGAAAGCAAATGGAAGCAATGACCATCCCTCGATAATGTGGATTGTGATCTATAAGCATGCATAAAGAGTAACTAGGCGGTGGCTACAGTGTAAAAATTGCCTTGCAAAAGGTTGATTGAAATGGCCAATTTCATAATCATGTCTGCTGATTTCTGGTTGTCAAATCATTCTCTATACATAAGACTTGTTTAAACTATATTAGTCCATGCTTATAAACATAAATCTATTAAGATAAAGAATAAGTATCCTAACTGCTGTATAAACACCCCTAACAAATGTAATATGAATAGATAATAAAATATAGCACTATAAAAATAACAATGAAACTTTAATTCAAAATATGTGTGATAAATATATTTGTGCTGAAAATACTCAAACATAAAGTGCATAACAACAACGCTATGAGTGCAGCAATGTGTTTCAAAGCGTAAACCATGTGAACAATCACAATAGACAAATCATAGGGGTTTATAAAGTGTCAAAAATATAACGTACAAAAACATTGGGTTTAAAAAAGAAAGTCCATATAAAGCTCCCAAAGGAGTAAATTAATTCATGTGCAGATCCTGTGCAACAATAGCAATATGCAGTTCAGATGAGCTCATAAAAGATCCATTTTGGTGCTCAGCATTAGAGAAGAAGGTGTTAACTCCTCCACCACAGATTCATTACCCTCATAGACCAAGACTCACCCATCCAAAATGACCTCCCCAGCTAATAAGTAGGTATTAACAGGCTTTTGTATGAGACCACTAAAGGTATAGAGACCGCACCTCCAGCGGTCTTCAGATAATACTTATATAAATTAATAAGAGATGAAGAATTATATCATCATAGCACAACCCATGTATTTTGAATAAAAGAAAAATGACATTAAAATCACGCAAATACTGTAGCATACATTTTTGCGCATATAAGGGACTTCAGCTTAATATCTTCCAGGCTGTGACAATCCATACCACCAACTCTGCGTGTCTGAGTGCCTGCCCTCAATGCATGATGATGTTGCAGTACTGTAGTTCTGCCTAACTAGTTCTGTCACAGAAAGACTTCCTCAGCAGCAGTGAAGTAAGTCAGAAGTCCGTCTGTGTTAAAGACAAAGGGTTTTAAACCCTTGGAATAAGTAACATGAGTGTGGCCAAATGCATCAGGGCAGGGCCTAGTTGTGTCTGCATGACCTAGTTGTGTCTGCATGACCACATAAATCCATGCTGGTTTATGTGAGCTGGGAGTCTGAGCCTTGAGGAGATACAATTCTGATAACTGCAAAAAAAATTTTTTTTAAGGTGGTGCACTACCATCTGAGTGCATTATACTTGTGGGTATGTTCTTTAGCTTTTAATAAAGTGTATAGTGTTTTTATGGTATTACTTATTTTGTTCTTACTAAATACAGTATATGAATAGGGGGACCTGCAGCACTGAACAGCACAGGGAATACAGGAGGGGTACACTCCAATCTTTACAGCCCACCACACTGCAGTTTAATGTAGCAGTACATTGTACAGCATAGTGTAGCTCTGTAGGTGTTACAATAGCACTGTATAGTTGCACTAACATAACAACTATCTCTCCCTGAAATCACTGTCAGCTGTCCTTCACTACACAGCTTCAAGGCAGACAGTCATACTGTCAAAATGCAAGAGCTGAATTTTATAGGAAGGGAGCAGGAACTTTTTCCAAAACCCCATTAATGGCTATACTCTGACACCTGACTACAATCCATGCAATGTACTGTGAAGAGGGGTCACTTCTGGTGCTCAGGCAAACAAACATCTAAATCCACTATTCAGGCAATCTGAGAGTAATGTATTTTCACCTTGAAACCAACCCAGCAGCAAACCCTAACCTCATTCCATACTTGCAATGAATGGACCATATAGGAGCTTCAAAAGACTGAAAATTATTCATTATCACACAGGGCCAGAGATCTGCCAGCATCTCAATGAGCAAGCCTTGATTGTTTCTCTGTTTCTTTGAAGGGGATAGAATATGTATTTCAGTATACCATCTTCACCTGTTAGCCAGCAGAAAAGATCATGTTGAAACTAAAGGCACAGCAATATAAGAGATAGGTAGATGTCTAACTGCCCATTATTTTTAGTGAGACATCTGCATGTTGCTAACTTTAAAGTGAGAATGAAGTAATAAAAAAAATAACAAACATACTTACCTGCTCTGTTCAGTGGTATTGCACAGAGCAGCTCTGGTCCTCCTCTTCTCAGGTCCCCCATCGGTGCTCCTGGCCCCTCCCTTCTGCTGAATGCCCCCAGAGCAAGCCACTTTCAATGGAAGCACCCGAGCCGCTGCTCCTCATGTCATTCCCACACATGTCGCCCTGCCCCCTCTCTTTTCCTGATTGACGGCGAGGGGCTGCTGCTGCTGCACATGGAGGGTTTTTTACCTTCATGCATCAAATGCATGACGATAAAAACAAATGTGTGCATTTAGAACCACTTTAAGCTTTACAATACAGTAATATTTGGCAGGTAAGCTACCACACCAAGATATTTCACTACATATGTTTATATTGAAAAAAATAATAATTAAATACCCAATTAAGCACAATTATCTGCACTCAAAAATTCACAAATTGTTGCATCATTCTAAAGATCCTGCCTTTGTGAATGTCTGTAGACACACATGCAGAAGGTTTCCTCTTTAGTTTTGCTAATTAGCAAAGTCATTGCAGCTTCATTTCTAAAAGCCTAAATTCTTAGCACCTGGCAAACATGGCTCAAAACAGGAGTGTTCCATAAGTGAACTCAGGATTCAGTACAGAATGCAGTTTGCAATTCTTTATTAAAGCTGAACTCCAGGCAGTCTTTATTAGAGCTAAACAATACAACAGTCAGAGAGCAGAATTTACTGATCAATTTATAACTAAGAGATTTTGGAGGTGGGGGTTCATGAATAAGTGGTCCAACAATAAAGGTGGGTCACTTTTTTTTTTCATTTATGCCAGAACAGAAGCTTTAAATAGTAATTATCCTTCAAAATGTTACTATAGTATAGCACATCATCAAAAAAAAAAAATCCAAACATGGATGATGCTCCTGCATGCAGCTGTTCATGCCTTTGTAAATCTTTTCTGGCACTGGTAAAACTACATTGTTTTTACAAAACTAATACTGTACATAGTGGAAATAGCTTTCAGAAAAAAGGAAAATTTATATGAAATACTTACCGTAATTTTCCTTTCCTGATGGACTCCATGGCAGCCTACGTGTGGGTTAATCCCGCCTCTCATACCTCATAGGACCCTACTCCCATAAAGCTTTGCTTCTTCCAATAGACTGTGTTCCATAATTTAGCCTACTCCAGCAAAGGGGAGGGAACTCCTGCTGCCATGGAGTCCATCAGGAAAGGAAAATTACGGTAAGTATTTCATATAAATTTTCCTTTTTCCTGACAGACTCCATGGCAGCCTACGTGTGGGAAATAACTAGCCATACACACCCGGGTGGGCAAATTGCTGGTTAAAGAAAAAGTTTTAATTGACATTGTCAACAGATAAAACATGTAAACCAAAATTAACCGACGATAAGGAAGCCGGTTCCACGCAGTAGTGCGTCATAAATGTATTCAGTGATGACCAAGAGGCCGCTCTGCAGATTACTTCCGGAGAGACGTGTCGGGCAGCCGCCCACGACGTAGCCATGCCCCGAGTAGAATGGGCGGTTACCGCTTCCGGTGGAGCCAAACCCTTCGCTTTATAAGCCCCTTGGATTGCCTGTACAATCCATGCTGCAATAGATCTAGGGGAAGCACGCATTCCCTTGTTCTTTCCGTGAAAGGAAATAAATAGATGATCGGATTGCCGAAAAGATGCCGTAGCTTCCAGATATTGTTTTAATACATTCCCAACATCCAAAGGATGAATTTCAGAGTCCTCAGAAGAACGAAAGATGGGAAGGACGATCTCTTGGTTCTCATGGAAGACTGATGTAACTTTAGGTTTGTGACCTAGCATAGGAATCAGGACTACACGGTCCGGGAAGAACGTAAGAAAAGGTTCCTTACATCCCAATGAGCCAATTTCCGAAACCCTTTTCGCTGAAGTCTTGGCCACTAGAAAGACCGTCTTGAGAGAAAGATCTTTGATTGGTTGTTGGTCTGAATTCTGTATGTTTGAGAAAAAATCCAGAACTAGCGGAAGCATTTGGAGAATCTTGGTTTTCTTAGAGGTCTCAGTCGGATAGCTCCTCTGAAAAACTGTCTGACGAGAGTGTGAGTGGCCCAGGATATCCCGGTGAATGCGGAGATAGCCGAGACTTGGACTCTTAGTGAGCTTACAGATAGAGGTAGCTCAAGACCCGTCTGAAGAAAACCCAGAATGTCCTGAATTCTGGGATTATTAGGAGAACCGTCCATAGAAGTGGTATAGTCAGAGAATTTTGACCATATCCTTTGGTAGATTCTGTTAGTACTTGGTCTCCTAGCGTTCAATAGGGTGGAGATGGCTCCGCTTGGACAACCTAACGCTTCCAACCTTCCCCTTTCAAGAACCAGGCCATCAGATGTAGATGGGTTGGACATGGATGAGGAGTTGATCCTTGTAGCAGGAGATCTGATCTGGATGGAAGAGGAACTGGATCCCGGAAGCTCAGCTGAAACAGTAATGGGAACCACGGCCTGTTGGGCCAGTATGGGACTATTGCCACTATCTCGACTTCCTCCCACCTGAGTCTCGATAGAAACTTGAGGATGACTGGAATTGGAGGGAAGGCATAGGCTCTGCGAAACCTCCACTGATCCGTTAGAGCATCCACCCCGAAGGCCTGGGGACAGCGACATCTGGTGTAGTACTTCTCCAGCTTGAAATTGCATGGGGATGCAAACAGATCCACTTCTGGTGAAAAATCCAGTGACAGGATCCAACTGAAAATCTCGTTGTGGAGAGACCACTCGTTGTTGTCGAGGGATGTCCTTGACAGAAAATCCGCCTGTAGATTCTGAGATCCGGGGAGATAAACCGCTGTCAAATCCTTCAAGTGTGTCTGCGCCCAAGACATAATTGGATTCACCTCCTTCAGTAGAGACAGACTGCGAGTACCACCCTGTCTCTTGATGTACGAGACTGCTGACGTATTGTCCATCCTTAGGAGGACTGAAGACCCCTTTATCAGGTGAAGAAAAGCTTGTAGGGAACAGAAGGCTGCGCGAAGTTCCAGCACATTGGACACGATTTTCTGGGACGGAAAGTCCCACTTCCCTTGGGCTACTTCCTTCAGGCAGAGAGCCCCCCAACCTGTGTTGCTGGCATCTGACGTGATCGTGATCCAAGATACAGGAGCTAGGGAATGGCAATTGAGGAGATTTTTCCTTAGTAGCCACCAGGAAAGACTTTCCCGCATGTGTGACGTTATCCGGATCAATTGGTTTTGTGATCTCGGGTCCCACTGTTGAAGAAACCCCTTCTGGAAGGGCCGCATCTTCCACTGTGCCCATCTCACCATCGGAGTTGTGGAGACCATGGTGCCTATAATGTTGAGGCATTGTGAGGCTTTCAGGAAAGGAGACTCTAGAGCGCAACGGATCCTGTCGCGAACAACTGGGATTTTCTCCAGGGGCAAAGAGATGGTACTTAGAGATGTATTGAATTGGGCCCCGAGAAATATCAGTGATTGTGTTGGTACTAGGTGACTCTTCTCCTTGTTCAGTAGCCAGCCAAACTCGGTCAGAATCGATATGACCAGATCCCGGTGCGTCAATATTTGCTCCTTGTTTTGCGATAGCAGTAGTAGGTCGTCTAGGTAGTGGTGTAGACGAACGCCTCTGGTTCTGATCAGGGCTACAACAGCTAGTAAGAGTTTTGAGAATACCCGTGGAGATGTTGTGAGTCCAAACGGGAGACAAACGAATTGGAGGTGAATATTGCCTACTGCGAACCGCAGATACTTCTGAAATTCCATTGCTATGGGCACATGAAAGTAAGCATCTTTCAGATCTATGGCCACAAGCCAGTCGCCTGGTTGAACTGCTTGACGGATCGTGAGCAGCGATTCCATTTTGAACTTCTCTTTTTTGATAAAGGTGTTCAGATGTGTCAGGTCTATCACTGGTCTCCAGGAACCTGACTTTTTTTGGACCAGGAAAAGGGGTGAATACATCCCCTGGAACCTCTCGGCCGTTGGGACATGTATAGCGGCACCTTGAGCCACAAGAGAGCTCGTGTAGGACAGGAGGACTTGTCTTTTTTCTTCTGAGCATGGAATTGTTGTGTGAATGACTTGAAGAATAGGGGGTTCTGTAAAAATCCAGGAATGGCCTGTAGATATCGTTTTTACTGTCCAGAAATCTTTTATTGAGGCTGCCCAGACATGCTTGAACTGGAAGAGACGAGCCCCGACTCTTTCCGTCTGGGCCGGCTCTATATCAAAAGGACTTAGGAGCCTCACGTCCACTAGAAGAAGGGCTTTTTGCCGGCTTCTGACCAGAGGGTTGGTTTCTTCTCCAATTCCTCCTGAAATCACGTCCAGGTCTGTACCGACGGGCCTCCCTTGCCCGATCTTGATTTTGCCTGGGAAAGAATTTTTTCTGTCCATACGGACGACGATCCTGGGGAAGGAACCCTGACTTAACCCCTGTGGCTCGGGTGATGGCATCATCTAGTTTGTTCCCAAACAGGGAAGAACCCAAAAAGGGTATCTTGCACCATGCCTGTTTAGAGGCAGGGTCAGCCACCCAAGGGCGTAGCCACAGGGCACGCTTGGCTGTGACAGAGGAAAGCATGACCCGAGACACTAGACGTATAAGGTCAAGGGAAGCCTCCCCTAAGAAGACTGAAGCCATCTTTAGTTCTTGGACTGGGATGCTTCCAGATATGTCTTCAGAGACACAAGATAACACA
This sequence comes from Rana temporaria, assembly GCF_905171775.1. Lineage (NCBI taxonomy): Eukaryota > Metazoa > Chordata > Amphibia > Anura > Ranidae > Rana > Rana temporaria. Next base: position 316,102,408 of record NC_053489.1, read on the forward strand.
GAGTCCATTTCACCTGTCCAGGCCTCCATTGCTTTTGACAGGGCTGCCAGCGCTAAGGCTGGTTTACAGGCCATGCCCGCTGTAATATAAATTAGTTTTAAGTCAGTGTCTATTTTCCTCTCCAGACCATCTTTAAAGGAAACGGTGTCTTCCAAAGGGAGAGTAACGTGTTTCACCAGTCTCATCAAGGCCGCATCGACTAGAGGAGCTGACTCTAAATGTCTCACCTCTTCACTTTTGAATGGGTATAACTTCGCTATCTTGGATAGTAAAGAATTTTTCTTGTCTGAACCAGACCATTCTTCCATAATTACATCTCCTAGTTCACCAAGGAGGGGAAAGTTTGGGCGGTCTTTCTTAAGCTGGCTAAAGAACTTCTACTTCTACTTCTACTGGATCCTCCCATTTTAAAGCGTCCTTGACTGCTTTCACCAATGTTGGGACCAGGGAAAAATCAAAACCAGCAGCATAATGGACATTTTCCATTTCACTTTCTGAGGAAACACTTGGAGAGCGGTTGACTCTAGAGGGCCCCGCAACTTCAGGATCATCCTGTACCAGGACTGGGGATGGTTCAACAGGAGGAACAACCGCTTGGGCGGAAGTAGAGATGTTCAAGGATTCTTGGACCACTCTTCTGACCAGGGCTTCAACCTGCTGGTCCTCACCCCCTCTTTCCCTTACAGCACGGGAATAACATGGCTCACAGAGGGATTTTCCTTCTGGGACCTGAGCTCTACATCCCCAACAGGAATTCCTTTCAGAATGACTGGAGTGACGGTGAGAGTGGTGACCAGACGAGGATCTAGAACCTTCTCTATAATGCTTAGATGAAGATCTAGAGCTTCTAGAACTTGAATGATGTTTTTGTGGTTGAACTTCAATAACATCTTCACGTGCTATTATTTGAGAAATAGACCTGGAGGGACTGGAAACAAAAGAGACAAAATACAAAATGTTTTTTTTTTTTTTTTAACCAAAACCCATAGAAAAACAGGCAGAGGGAATAAATTCCATCCTACCTGCAGCGTAAGGTTTGGCCACAGGGGGGCGGTGACACATCCATAGCGGTGAGGGAACAGTACTAAAAAATAAACCAACAGGAACCGTGCATCAGGCAAAAGGACCCATAATCACCGTGCTTACATAAGGCATAAAAGAGCAGCCTCCTACCTTGATCCACAGCCAAGAGAGATCACACCTAGACCGTCAGGGATGTGCCACCATATAGCTGTGTTTGACAGCTATTTAAACTTGCCGCCCTGTCGATGACGTCACCGCGCACCGGCGTGCGCATGCGCGGTGAACCTGCGTCACCTTGTCGGCCTTGCGCGCATGCGCGATCGCGGCTAGCTAGACCAAGGAGCTCACACGCAGCCAAGCCTCGTTCCCAGAACGAGGCGTGCGCGTGCGCAGACCACTAGCAAGCGGCGAAGCTGGAACACACTGCGCTCCAGCGGCCATACCTGGAAGGGAAAAGACAGACTACACACAAAAACTGGCTGCCATGATAGGTAAGAGCATAAGTTTATACATTACCACCTTAGGAAACCCATGATCCGGCCTGGATAAGGAAGCCACCGCTGCTTACTCTGCAAGGTCTGGTAATTTAGAGACCCCCTGCTAATAGCCAGGGTATGTGGTCAAATAATCGCTTACCTGCCAGTGGCAGGCTAGTAAGCATAAAAAGGGGTACCGCAGACAAAAAATGTCCATCCAGCTAATAGCTGAGATCTGTAGGACTTCAGAGCCACCAGGCATGGGAATCAGGGACTAAAAAAGGTTTTTCTTTAAACAAACGATTACTTCGGTCCTAGGAGGAGGACAAAAAAGGAACACAGTCTATTGGAAGAAGCAAAGCTTTATGGGAGTAGGGTCCTATGAGGTATGAGAGGCGGGATTAACCCACACGTAGGCTGCCATGGAGTCTGTCAGGAAACACTTATTTGACAAATTTAGTAAGCATGTTCACTTATAAAAAGGAAGGTTTCCTCAGCATAGTGAATAAAGTGACACTATGTTCAGTTGCATCATGCAAGCAAAAAACTTTTATTTTTTAGATGCAGATAATTGGGTAGCCAATTATCTGTACACACGATCGGTCAATCCGATGAAAACGGTCTGATGGATTTTTCCATCAGTTATCCGATGAAGCTGACTGATGGTCAGTCGTGCCTACACACCATCGGTTAAAAACCCGATCGTGTCAGAACGTGGTCACGTAAACCACGTACGACGGCACTATAAAGGGAAAGTTCAAATCCAATGGTGCCACCCTTGGGGCTGCTTTAGCTGATTTCGTGTTAGTAAATGACGATTCGCGCTTTTCTGTCTGTTACAGTGTGATGAATGTGCTAGCTCCATAACGAACGCTAGTTTTACCAGAACGAGCGCTTCCATCCCCTAATTTAGTCTAAACATCCATGGATTTTTAACCGATGGACGTGCCTACAGACGATCGTTCTTTTTCTATTGTTAGGTATCCATCAGATAATTTTAAAACAAGTTCCATTTTTTTTAACCGATGGATAAATAACCGATGGGGCCCACACACGATCGGTTTGGTCTGATGAAAACGGTCCATCAGACCGTTCTCATCAGACAAACCGATCATGTGTACGCGGCATAAGTGAACATAGCTCTTTATCCTCTTTATGTTATTTAGTGAACATTAACACTGCAAAGTTAGTTTTTTTTTAACTTTTTTATTAAAATGACTTGATGTAATGCCAGCATAATTTGCAATCTACACGGGAAAGGAATATTGGAGTTAAGTTGCTTTTTGTTATTTGACCTTCAAAATGTTAGGGCATACTTACTTGATCAATGCTCTTGTTGTGCTCATAATTATAAATTATGTTGCCAAAGTATATTGTACTGTAACTCTCTTCTAGAAGGAAGAATACATTGTATGTGTCCATAGTCTGCAAACTGTTGTGGTAACACACATGCTACAAACTGTTATGATAACATACCAGAGTAATTTCTTCATCTTCAACTATTCACATTATTGTAAAGTAAAATAAACTCTTTGAAAAGACATATCGCATGTATTATTTCACATTGTTGTCTTGACAGTTTTTTAGGCTTTATCCCTTATTTACTGTATAAACAGGCAATGCAGATTGATGTTTTACGTTCAACTCAAACCACTTCAGTAATTAGTGATGCATTCTGCTTTTTGGGACTAAAACTTAAAAACACCTAAAAAGACTACATCTAATAAATACAAAATGTATGTATTTGCGTTATCAACAAAAATGCATTAGATGAACATTTAGGGGTTGGCTTGCTAAAGGCAACTAGGCTGTTCACTTTCCAAGGTAAGATGCATTGTGCAAGGGAATTTTTCCCAGACGTAAGAGCCGGTTCACACTGGGGCCACCTGGGATCCGACTTCAAGTCGCCCCAAGTCGCACGGTAGAGAAAATGAATGGAAGTGAATGAGAGCCGTCTTAATGTACACTACTGAAGTCGCTCCGACTTTAGAAAAGGTTCCTGTACTACTTCAATCTGACTTCTAGGCAACTTGTAGGCAACTTGTACCCATTGATTTCAATGGAAGTCGCCTCAGAAGTCGGATCACTGTCTTAACTGAAGCAACAATACAGGAAGATAACATACATTTCTCAGGCAAACCCCTCCCTCCCACAGAGCTGATTGTTGTTTGATTGGCCACTGGAAAGCCTCCTGTCCTGGAGGCGACTTGAAGTTGCCTTCTAAGTTGCCTGATGATTCATACTCAAGTCGTGTCCAAGTTGCCTCCCAAAGTCGTGCTAGAAGTCGTGTTGCCCCTCTGTGAATGGGCTCTTAGTGAAAGTGTTACAATTTCACTCTGCAAAGAATTTCCAATCATGTGCAAAGAAAAACAACAATGTTGCTGCTTGCATATGATTGGATGATGGAAGTCAGCATTGCTTAACGCCATTCACTTAGCACTGGGCAAAATTCCTTCACAAAGTGTACAGTCTACATGCTTTTAGTAAAAAAATCCCTTTGTATCATATAGAAATAATTCTGCATCCATTTAGCAAAAGTCAAGTTAATAAAAATGTCCTATAGATTTCTTTCTTTCAATCAAAGCTGACTGTAGGAAAAAATGCACGTCCTTTCTAGAAAAAAACAAACCTTTTTCACTAAGCAACAGACAAAACTGTTTCCATATTGAGTAGGAACTGGGGGCCAAATCCACAAAAGTTTTCCATAGTTAGGCAGAAGATCCGGCATGTGTAAGGGACTTACACTGCCGGATCTTAGGATGCAGTACCGCATCCGCCGCTGGGGGCATTTCGTGTCGAAATGCCGCCTCGGGTATGCAAATTAGCACTTACGGAGATCCACGAAGCTTTTCAGCTTCGTTTTTTCTCTGTAAGTTTTAGTTTGCAAACGCAAAATTAGGGCTGCTTTTACAAGGTGTAAACTGTTTACACCTTGTAAAAACAGACCTTTCTCTCCAGCGACGCGATTTTTTTTAAATTTTTAATTTTTTTTTTTTCGCGCCGTATCTTTTTTTTTTTTCGACGCAACTTTATTGACCCGTCGCAATCCACAAAGCTCGGCGTAACGTAATTTCGCGCTATGCACGTCGGGAAAATGACGTCACGAGCATGCGCAGTACGGCCGGCGTGGGAGCGGGCCTAATTTTTTATTTTTATTGTTTTAAGTGTATTTTGTGCGTGTACTCGAGAGAGGAGCCGGACTGCAGGAGTTGGGAGTAGGCAGGCCTCCCCCAGAGGCAATCTGCCACCTTTCTCCATGCCCCGGGTGGCAATGGTGGGTGTGTGAGGGGGTCCTCCCACACAGCCCGCCCTACCTGCTCCGCTTTGAAGCCCAACGGGGCAGAGGGACTCCCTATAAGGGAGTGAGAGGATCTAGCCCGCTCAACCAGCCCCGTTAGTCCTTCGCCTCTCTTTTTAGAGACCGCGTGGTCAAAGTGCGTGCATGTTAACCCAATTTCGAGTGCGTGTAAGTGTGGTGGTTTTTGTGGGAGGGGGGTGGGCGTACTAAGCGCAGGCTTACCTCGCATAGCACACCCACCAGGAGCCGGGCTGAGACCACCAAACTCAATTCACATGTAGCTGAGACCGGGATCTGAACCCCTAGCTGCAGAGGTGAATGGCTTGTCAGTGCAGTGCCAATTGCGTTGAGCCACCGCAGCTCCCGAGCGCGCCTAATTTAAATGGGAATCGCCCCCATGAAAATAGGAACGCCTTGCACCGGCGGAATTTAAGTTACACAGCCCAAAATTTCTAGGTAAGTGCTTTGTGGATCAGGCATTTAGGTATAAATTTTAAGGCAGTGTAACTTAAATGGAAAAAATTAAGTTACGCAGGATCTTTGTGAATTACCCCCTAGATGCTTTACAAGTTCAACACCCCTTAACAAAAAAAAATGAAGATATGGAATTAGAGAGCATTAAGAAATAGTATCCAGAAATTACTCATACCTGAACTTTTGTGAAACTGAGGAAAATAAAAGGAGAAAATTATCTCGGTAGTTCAACTAACATATTTAGATTTAATATAGCTCAATTTGACAAGAGAAATATAGGGAGCTCTGTTACAGTCATCTGTCATTGGTTTATTTCTTCTACAGATCTTTATCAAGAACAGGCAATGGGGGGTTATTTACGAAAGGCAAATCCACTTTGCACTAAGTGCAAAGTGCACTTGAAATTGCACTGAAAGTGCACTTGGAAGTGCAGTCGTTGTAAATCTAAGGGGTAGATCTAAAATGAGGGGAAGCTCTGGTAAATTTATCATCCAATCATGTGCAAGCTGTTTTTTATTTTCCTTCCTTCCTTCCCTCTGATCTACAGCAACTGCACTTCCAAGTGCACTTTCAGTGTAATTTCAAGTTTATGGAATTCTAGTTTAAATATATTTATTTATGTTTGCACATGTCACATGATGATGCCATTTTAAAGATTTTACAAATGTATTCTCACATCTACTTTGTGGTACACTTTTCACAGAATTTGGACACTTTATCAGTCCATTGTTTATACTGTCGCAGCTGATTATTTCTATTTTATTGTTGCTATTTTGACCATTCATGTATTGCCTTTCAAGTGTACCTGTCACGTGAGCACACTTGCACTTTATTACCTATTTATGCACAGCGCAGCACTACTTCTACATTCATCTTTCAAGCTAGCCTTAAAGGCATCGCAGGTATAGGAATGAACAAATCTTCTCTGTTTCGATTCATGAGGGTTTGCCGAATCTTACGTAAAATATGCAAAACCTAAACTTATCACTGAACCCAATGAAGTCTGCAGTGGTGTGGGTGAAAGGGAAACTACTGTCAAAAAATAGCATGCAGACTGAGTAACAAAGAAAAATTCCCAACTGGCTTACCAATCAGCCTGCAACAAACCAAATTATTGTGTTTAACTATGTTAAAATCAGGGCTTTGGTTTGCACACAATTGCAAAAATATGCATAATCTGCAGGACCACTTCACAGCACCCTAGTGTACTGCAGTCCGAACTCTATACATTTTGAGAGTCTCCCAAGTTGGAGCACACACACATGCTGGATATCTATACTGATATGGACTGGGTAATGTGTTAGGATGGCACATCATTTGATGGAAATGAAAATTATCCACCTACAGAGGGCTGAATTCAAAGACACCCTGAAAATCAAAGTGAATAAATTATGCAGCAAGCTAGTCCATTTTGCTGAAATTTTATTACGGCAACTCAAAATGGTCCTCAGTCGTTTGTATAGCCCCCAAGTGCTTGTATGCATGCCTGACAACATCAGGGCATGCTCCTAATGAGACAACGGATGGTGTCTTGGGGTATTTCCTCCCAGAGCATGCCTGACAACATCAGGGCATGCTCCTAAAATGGTCCTCAGTTGTTTGTATAGCCCCCAAGTGCTTGTATGCATGCCTGACAACATCAGGGCATGCTCCTAATGAGATTGCTTGGCAGTCATCTCTAACTTGGCAAAGTCAGCTATTTTTGTCCCTCTTTTTAAATATAATTGTTCCTACTGATTAATAGAGAATCAACTATGTGCTGGTAAAGAATCAGTGAAGGAGGTAGAGTGTGCCTGATCCGTGAACCCTTATTGAAGTGCTTATGGAAGTGTGCATGGCTTTTATTAGTAAAATGTGTTCATCTTTAAAGCTAGTCTTAAAGGCATCGCAGGTATAGGAATGAACAAATCTGCTCCGTTTCGATTCATGAGGGTTTGCCGTATCTTACGTAAAATATGCAAAACCTAAACTTATCACTGAACCCCAATGAAGTCTGCAAGTGGTGTGGGGTGAAAACTCTGAACATTTTTAAGGGAAACTACTGTCAAAAAATAGCATGCAGACTGAGTAACAAAGAAAAATGACCAACAGGCTTACCAATCAGCCTGCAACAAACCAAATTTCCCTGTCTAACTGTTTATGTTAAAATCAGGGCTTTGGTTTGCACACATTTGCAAAAATATGCATAATCTGCAGGGCCATCACTGACCCACCACCAAACCGGTCATGCTGAACAATGTTACAGGCAGCATGAAGTTCTCCACAGCTTCTCCAGACCCTTTCACGTCTGTCACATATGCTCAGGGTGAACCTGCTCTCATCTGTGAAAAGCATGGGGCACCAGTGGCGGACCTGCCAATTCTGGTGTTCAAAGGAAAATGCCAATCAAGGTCCACAGTGTCCGGCAGTGAGCACAGAGCACACTAGAGGACGTCCGGCCCTCAGGCCACCCTCATGAAGTCTGTTTTTGATTGTTTGGTCAGAGACATTCACACCAGTGGCTTGCTGGAGGTCATTTTGTAGGGCTCTGGCAGTGCTCACTCTGTTCCTCCTTGCACCAAGGAGCAGATACCGGTCCAGCTAATGGGTTAAGGACCTTCTACGAACCAGTAGTGACACTGACCCTAGCCAAATGCTAGGAGGTCGTCTCATTGTTGCCCATCTAGTGCACCTGTTGTTAATTTCAATTAACAGCAAACCAGCTGAAACTGATTAACAACCCCCGCTGTATACACCCATTCCCCCTCTGCTACTTAACTGACCAGATCAATATCCCAGGAGTTCTAAATCAAAAGTGTTCCTTTAATTTTTTGAAGCAGTGTAAAATAATGGATAGATTGAGGGCAGGTATGCCTGGAGGGAGCCCACCACTCCTTAAAGGTATAGGAACGCACTGAACACCCAGAAATAGCACACTGACAGTAAAGGTATCCAGTGCATCCCCTCACCAATTAACCAACAGTACAAACAAATGGCAACCACCTAAACCTATAACTGGTCTTTGCAACAATGAGCACATGGAAGCAGTGGCGTAGCATGGGGGGGCATGGGGGTCGTGGCCCCGGGTGCGACATTTAGGGGGGTTACATTCCATGCCTGCCTCCTCCTAATTTTCATTTTCTGTGTCCCCGATCTCCGGCCGCCATGATTAGTGTCCGGCGCCCTGTGATTGGGCATATGGGGGTCATGTGCGGCGTGTGGCTGGCCTGTCTGCGATCGCTCTAGAAGTCCCGCCTCCGCACATGACTGCCATAAGCCCAATCACAGTGTGTCGGGAAACACTGAACATGGCGGCGGGAGACAAGCACTGTGTGAGCTGCCGGGGCCACTGTCTTTCCCTCCACCTGTCCCTCTGCTCTGGTACTTGTGTGTCTAGCGGAGCGGAGGAGCGAGACTCGGGATGGAGATGGGAGCATGGAGCAGAGCCGATGCAGCGTGTGACACATGGAGATGGAGCGGAGCCGGTGCAGTGTGTGACACATGGAGGCGGAGCAGAGCTGGTGCAGCGTGTGACACATGGAGCGGGTTCAGTATTGAGTTGGCTATAACAGCTTCAACTCTTCTGGAAAGCTAAAAAGGGGATTTCTATGGAATGCATAGTGTATGTAGAAACAAAACACAGATAGCTCCTGAAGGAATCAGTGTCCTCTTCTCACTCTCTCAGGTCTAAAAATGACACCTAAAAATCATTAATTTATTATTTATCAATGCATTGTGGAAACGCATAAACATGCATAAACGGGCATAAATGTTTTTCAAAAACACGGCTAAAAGCGTGCACTTGGAGCTACTTTTTCCTGACAACAGCACTGCCATTTTTTAAATGTCTAGTGCGCACGAGTGCTTTATATGCATTGCAATTTTAATTTCTATTATTGAAACATGACTGTTGGCAGTAGTACTTACATGCTGTCAGGTGAGAAGTGTGTGACCACGCAGCAGGTCGTTTCTAGCAATAGAAGACCTGTTCTGTGCTTGCTACCCACTTGGCATTTCAGTATGATTAGATTGTGAGCAAAGAGACTAACACGGCTGTTATTTATTGTGACTTAGCTGTTTGTGACCATGGACAATTGTGTTGTCAGTCCATGAATGGGCAAGAAAGCAGTTGAATGGCTTACATACCAGAGCTACGTTATATAAATTGTCTCATCTTTACTTTTAAATGAGCATACATTTCAGGCATGCACTACTGTATAGCTAGATAAGCAGAGAATGATTGAGAAATGTAATCAAAGCTGGCACTCCCACAGATCCATAAACTGCAAAACAAGAGGCACACTGCCAAAATCAAAAGTAAAAGTGATGGTATGAGATATTATTAGTCTTTTAAAATAGTATCTGGGAAAAGATCTCGAATGGTCATACATGTTAGTACACCTCAAATATGAAAATATAAGTGAACAGACCATTGTTTTTCTTTTTTTTTATGTAATTTGCTAATTCTGCCTTTTCCACTGGCTCAGGAGAGCAGAAGAACATGGAACAAAGACTTGCTTTCACTGCATTCCACAAGAGGTTTGCATTCCACAGTTCCTGCCATAGAAGCATTTTTTTCATGTATCTTCATATAATGACTTTCTTACAATCTACCTTTTTGTCTTTCCGTGTTTGGCTCAAACATTTTCTCCAAACTTTTGTTTGTCAAACTGAAGACTGCAATTGCTAATTGATTACATTTTTATCAGAATAACTCTGCTCTGATTTAAATTAAGTTTAGAAATGGGGGAGTGAAAAGGTAAATAGCAAACATTTAGACAATGCTGGGGCATCAATATAAATGCTGCTCTAACAATACTTGCAGAAAAGACTGTCATAAACCAGTTTTATCATCTTTTAAGTCTTCTAATATACAGTACACATCCACTAACTTTCTCTGCAATCTAGGTTCGGATTCCAGACTCAAAGCTTTGTTTTGTTGCCTAGCGTCTAATAGACTTAAAAAGCAACACAATTTACACGTGTATGGCTACTGATAGTCTTATGTTCCAGTTCAGATTAGGGATGAGCCGAACACCCCCCTGGGTTGGTTTGCACCAGAACATGCCAACAGGCAAAAAAATTGTTCGAACACGTGAACACTGTTAAAGTCTATGGGACACGAACATGAAAAATCAAAAGTGCACATTTTAAAGGTTAATATGCAAGTTATTGTCATAAAAAGTGTTTGGGGACCCGGGTCCTGCCCCAGGGGACATGTATCAATGCAAAAAAAAGTTTAAAAAATGTCAGTTTTTTCGCGAGCAGTGATTTTAATAATGCTTAACTACTTGCCGATCAGCTGCCGCAGTTGCGAGATCACTTAGCTATACGTCATCTCGCCTTTCAGTCAATAGGGGCGCCCGCACGGCGCTCGTCCCTGATCCTGGCGCGCGTGCCCGGCGGGCGCGAACGCCGCCGGGCACCCGCGATCGCGCGTTACAGAGCAAAAACCGGGAGCTGTGTGTGTAAACACACAGCTCCCGGTCCTGTCAGGGGGGAAATGACCTATCGCCTGTTCATACAATGATTTGTAATTTCCCCAAGTCAGTCCCACCCCCCCTTCAGTTAGAACACACCCAGGGAACATACTTAACTCCTTCCTCACCCCCTAGTGTTAACCCCTTCCCTGCCAGTGGCATTTTTATAGTAATCAATGCATTTTTATAGCACTGATCGCTATAAAAATGCCAATGGTCCCAAAAATGTGTCAAAAGTGTCCGAAGTGTCCGCCATAATGTCGCAGTACCGATAAAAATCGCTGATCGCCGCCATTACTAGTAAAAAAAGAAATATTAACAAAAATGCCATAAAACTATCCCCTATTTTGTAAATGCTATAACTTTTGCGCAAACCCAATCAATAAACGCTTATTGCGATTTTTTAAGAAGTTTTACGAAGAATACGCTTCGGCCTAAACTGAGGAAAACATTTTTTTATATATATTTTTGGAGGATATTTATTATAGCAAAAAGTAATTTTTTTTTTCAAAATTGTCACTCTATTTTTGTTTATAGCGCAAAAACTAAACTGATAAAATACCACCAAAAGAAAGCTCTATTTGTGGGAAAAAAAGGATGCCAATTTTGTTTGGGAGCCACGTCGCACGACCGCGGAATTGTCAGTTAAAGCGACGCAGTGCCGAATCGCAAAAATGTGGCCCGGTCATTGAGCAGCAATATGGTCCGGGGCTGAAGTGGTTAAAGTGAAACAATAAAAGTGAAATGGTACTTTAAATTTCATACCTGGGGGGGTGTGTATAGTATGCCTGTAAAGTAGTGCATGTTTCCCGTGCTTAGAACTGTCCCTGCACAAAATGTAATTTCTAAAGGAAAAAAAGTCATTTAAAACTACTCGCGGATATTCATGAATTGTCGGGTCTGGCAATATAGATCAAAGTCATTGAAAAAAAATGTGGGGGTCCCCCCAAATTCCATATTAGGCCTTTCAGGTCTGGTATGGATATTAACCTCCTTGCCCGGAGGTTGTGGGGGCCTGCGAGCGGGGGGCTTATCGTAATCTGGAAGCCCCCTTTAAAAATATAGCAAATTGGGTCGAGTTCAATGCTCTCTGTCTGGTGTTTCGGGCCTATTGGCAACTAGGCCCGATGTACTTATCTAATATGACACAACACTACTGTCCACCCAGAGAGCTTTGTTCAACTGATGCCCTGTTAGCGATAATTCAACCTAGTCGCTTAGCTTCAAAGGGTCGCCGCCGGCTCCAAACACTGGGGAATTCTCTTTGGAACCAACTCCCTCATCAGCTCCGAGCATCCTCCTCCTTGATGGCCTTCCGTAAAGGCTTGAAATCACTGCTTTTTCTTCACAAGCCTATGGATAGACACTTGGCCATCCAAGCTCTTAGCAGGACGCTGCCTTAATCCCAGGCTGTGGTCCATGGTCAGGGAGTAGGGATAGGCTCCTTGTGTCCTGCCCCCCCTCCCCTCCCTTCTTTTTATATTTCTGTTTACTTCTTGCTTGTTCCCCTCTTTTACTTAGATGTCCTAGTCTCTTCTCTTTGCTCCTGGGAACTGGATACCACCAGCTTGTTGGTAAGCGCTTAGACGCAAGTTTCACAACTCGCTTTCAGAGCTCAATAAGAATTTATTCCAATCCAATCCAACAAAGGGGACCCCCAGATTCCACCCCCTATTTTAATTGGTAACAGGGCACATTGTACCCCTACCATTTCACAAAGAAAGTGTAGAAAATTGTAAAAAAACACACAGACACAGTTGGGATAAGTCCTTTATTAAAAAAAAAAAAAAAACTCCAGCGATGTAATCCAGTCTGTCCAGCGTTGTTCTCTATGTCCCGCGGTGATCTGATGCCCAGCGATGCTGCAGTCTCCAGTCTCCACTCCACACAAAACCCCCATGACCGGCAAGCAGGGGAATACCCAATGATAACAACAAAAACCTGGGGAATGCCCAGGGAAAAACCAAGCCTACTTACCGACCAGCTTGCAGAAAACCAATTAACCTGTCTAAAGTATGCGTTAAAAACAGGGGTTCAGTCCGCACGCATTTGCAAACGCATGCGTGAGCCACAGAGCCGCACCAAGGCACCCTGCAATATCTGTGGTCCTAACACTAAACAATGAGCGTCCCCACAGTGGAGGCACATGCATTTTAATGGATAGACAGGGGCAGGTGAACTGAAGGGAAGCCACCCCTCCTTTAAAGGTACAAGAGCACACCAAACACCCAGCATATAGCACAATGGCTGCAAAGGTGTTGGTGCACTGATGGACCAATATAAACACCACAGGTGAAGCATAAACATGTCCACTGCCCCCGTCTATAGCTGGCCATAACAGTAAGTAGCATTGGAAGGCTAAAGCAGATAACAACAAAAACCTGGGGAATGCCCAGGGAAAAACCAAGCCTACTTACCGACCAGCTTGCAGAAAACCAATTAACCTGTCTAAAGTATGCGTTAAAAACAGGGGTTCAGTCCGCACGCATTTGCAAACGCATGCGTGAGCCACAGAGCCGCACCAAGGCACCCTGCAATATCTGTGGTCCTAACACTAAACAATGAGCGTCCCCACAGTGGAGGCACATGCATTTTAATGGATAGACAGGGGCAGGTGAACTGAAGGGAAGCCACCCCTCCTTTAAAGGTACAAGAGCACACCAAACACCCAGCATATAGCACAATGGCTGCAAAGGTGTTGGTGCACTGATGGACCAATATAAACACCACAGGTGAAGCATAAACATGTCCACTGCCCCCGTCTATAGCTGGCCATAACAGTAAGTAGCATTGGAAGGCTAAAGCAGATAACAACAAAAACCTGGGGAATGCCCAGGGAAAAACCAAGCCTACTTACCGACCAGCTTGCAGAAAACCAATTAACCTGTCTAAAGTATGCGTTAAAAACAGGGGTTCAGTCCGCACGCATTTGCAAACGCATGCGTGAGCCACAGAGCCGCACCAAGGCACCCTGCAATATCTGTGGTCCTAACACTAAACAATGAGCGTCCCCACAGTGGAGGCACATGCATTTTAATGGATAGACAGGGGCAGGTGAACTGAAGGGAAGCCACCCCTCCTTTAAAGGTACAAGAGCACACCAAACACCCAGCATATAGCACAATGGCTGCAAAGGTGTTGGTGCACTGATGGACCAATATAAACACCACAGGTGAAGCATAAACATGTCCACTGCCCCCGTCTATAGCTGGCCATAACAGTAAGTAGCATTGGAAGGCTAAAGCAGATAACAACAAAAACCTGGGGAATGCCCAGGGAAAAACCAAGCCTACTTACCGACCAGCTTGCAGAAAACCAATTAACCTGTCTAAAGTATGCGTTAAAAACAGGGGTTCAGTCCGCACGCATTTGCAAACGCATGCGTGAGCCACAGAGCCGCACCAAGGCACCCTGCAATATCTGTGGTCCTAACACTAAACAATGAGCGTCCCCACAGTGGAGGCACATGCATTTTAATGGATAGACAGGGGCAGGTGAACTGAAGGGAAGCCACCCCTCCTTTAAAGGTACAAGAGCACACCAAACACCCAGCATATAGCACAATGGCTGCAAAGGTGTTGGTGCACTGATGGACCAATATAAACACCACAGGTGAAGCATAAACATGTCCACTGCCCCCGTCTATAGCTGGCCGTAACAGTAAGTAGCATTGGAAGGCTAAAGCAGATAACAACAAAAACCTGGGGAATGCCCAGGGAAAAACCAAGCCTACTTACCGACCAGCTTGCAGAAAACCAATTAACCTGTCTAAAGTATGCGTTAAAAACAGGGGTTCAGTCCGCACGCATTTGCAAACGCATGCGTGAGCCACAGAGCCGCACCAAGGCACCCTGCAATATCTGTGGTCCTAACACTAAACAATGAGCGTCCCCACAGTGGAGGCACATGCATTTTAATGGATAGACAGGGGCAGGTGAACTGAAGGGAAGCCACCCCTCCTTTAAAGGTACAAGAGCACACCAAACACCCAGCATATAGCACAATGGCTGCAAAGGTGTTGGTGCACTGATGGACCAATATAAACACCACAGGTGAAGCATAAACATGTCCACTGCCCCCGTCTATAGCTGGCCATAACAGTAAGTAGCATTGGAAGGCTAAAGCAGATAACAACAAAAACCTGGGGAATGCCCAGGGAAAAACCAAGCCTACTTACCGACCAGCTTGCAGAAAACCAATTAACCTGTCTAAAGTATGCGTTAAAAACAGGGGTTCAGTCCGCACGCATTTGCAAACGCATGCGTGAGCCACAGAGCCGCACCAAGGCACCCTGCAATATCTGTGGTCCTAACACTAAACAATGAGCGTCCCCACAGTGGAGGCACATGCATTTTAATGGATAGACAGGGGCAGGTGAACTGAAGGGAAGCCACCCCTCCTTTAAAGGTACAAGAGCACACCAAACACCCAGCATATAGCACAATGGCTGCAAAGGTGTTGGTGCACTGATGGACCAATATAAACACCACAGGTGAAGCATAAACATGTCCACTGCCCCCGTCTATAGCTGGCCATAACAGTAAGTAGCATTGGAAGGCTAAAGCAGATAACAACAAAAACCTGGGGAATGCCAGTCAGTGGGTGACCCTGCCCCGTGACGGGGTGGGGTCACCTGCCCACGTCATTGGGTATTCCCCACTTGCCAGGGAATACCTGGCTTTTAAAGGGTGTTCCGCGGCTTTTGGAATTTGCCGTGAACACCCCACATTATTTGCTGTTCGCCGAACGGGTGAACAGCCAATGTTCGAGTCGAACTTATGTTCGACTCAAACATAAAGCTCATCCCTAGTTCAGATACCATCAATAGAGAACTCACTATAAAATAGTCCACCTGATGGCTGGTTCACACCAGACGCAGTCCAGTGTATTTTTATTCTGAAAAAAAAAAATCTAAATACACATGGACAGTGTTTAACATGGATTCCAATGGCCCTAGTTCACACCAGTGCAGTGTGTTCAGTGCGGTGCATCTGTAATGTGGCAAAACACAACAAACACA
The DNA here is from genome assembly GCF_905171775.1 of Rana temporaria. Lineage (NCBI taxonomy): Eukaryota > Metazoa > Chordata > Amphibia > Anura > Ranidae > Rana > Rana temporaria. The sequence goes on from NC_053489.1 coordinate 316,118,158, forward strand.
TAAAAAATACACCCGAATGCAAATGTCCTCAATGTAAATGAAGAGAAAAAGAGGGGAAAACACACCAGAATGCATCTAAACACATCCTGAATATACAAATTTGCGGTGGATCGACCCAAAACATTATATTATGCACCCTTTAAAAAAGAGGTACTTGATGTTCTGTTTCAAATGCCGCCTTGACATACCACCTTTGGCCCAGACTGTTCATATAATATGGTTATCTGCTGACTTGGCACCATCCACAGGCAGCCTAACTCTTCAATGAGACACATAAGTTGAATCCAATGCAATTTTACTTCACATAATTGCAGTACAAAAGATAATTTTTTCTAGACTTTAGAAGTATAGAAAGACAGTGAATTTTCTAAGCCATGTCTCTGTAAATAAGTAACAGAGACTGAGGGAACATGGGAGAAATGAAGAGAGTCTAGCTAGGACTGAACTAACTAGCATTAAACAGGAGGAGAGGAAAAAACAAATCACAGAACAAGTGGTAGTGGCACAAAACTGCACATACATATCAGCATACTACTGAACAATTATAACCTCATTGTAGGCTCCAATGCATTTCTCTAAATTGTGAACCATGTAAAAATGTCCTTATTTGCACTGAATTATTTTTTTTTATCTGTTTTACTGAATTATTTTACATTTGCTCTATATATGAAAAAATAATCCCTTTTCCGGTGCTATCTTAACCACTTAACGCCCGCCGCACGCCTATATACGTCCGCACAATGGCACGGACAGGCAGATGGGCGTATATATACGCCCTTGCCTTCTAGCGGGTGGGGGGTCCGATCGGGACCCCCTCTGCTGCGTGCGGCGGGCGGGATCCCTCGGGGAGCGATCCGGGACGACGGCGCGGCTATTTGTTTTTAGCCGCTCCGTCGCGATCGCTCCCCGGAGCTGAAGAACGGGGAGAGCCGTAAATGTAAACACGGCTTCCCCGTGCTTCACTGTGGCGGCGCATCGATCGAGTGATCCCTTATATAGGGAGACTCGATCGATGACGTCCATCCTACAGCCACACCCCCCTACAGTTGTAAACACACACACAGTGATCCTTAACTCCTACAGCGCCCCCTGTGTTTAACTCCCAAACTGCAACTGTCATTTTCACAACAAACAATGCAATTTAAATGCATTTTTTGCTGTGAAAATGACAATGGTCCCAAAAATGTGTCAAAATTGTCCGAAGTGTCCGCCATAATGTCGCAGTCACGAAAAAAATCACTGATCGCCGCCAATAGTAGTAAAAAAAAAAAAATTAATAAAAATGCAATAAAACTATCCCCTATTTTGTAAACACTATAAATCTTGCGCAAACCAAGCGATAAACGCTTATTGCGATTTTTTTTACCAAAAATAGGTAGAAGAATACGTATCGGCCTAAACTGAGGAAAAAAAAAATTTTATATATGTTTTTGGGGGATTTTTATTATAGCAAAAAGTAAAAAATATTGAATTTTTTTCAAAATTGTCGCTCTATTTTTGTTTATAGCGCAAAAAATAAAAACCGCAGAGGTGATCAAATACCACCAAAAGAAAGCTCTATTTGTGGGGGAAAAAGGACGCCAATTTTGTTTGGGAGCCACGTCGCACGACCGCGCAATTGTCTGTTAAAGCGACGCAGTCCCGAATCGCAAAACCTGGCCTGGGCATTTAGCTGCAAAATGGTCCGGGGCTTAAGCGGTTAATCTAGAAAAATACATTTTGGCTGTAGTTACACTTTAAAGCAGCCAAATTGTGCAATGTAAGGGCAGACTACCAAACAGACAAGCTTTCAATACACTTGCACAAGCATGCCAGTTTGTACCCATGTCCTCGGCACTATAAGATCTCGCCACAGGATTTTGACGTCTTGAGGAGTGTAAGGTTACCATACAGTTTTAGAGATACATTTTGTGTGAGACAGTAGACTAAAGGTTACCATACAAGGCTCAAATTTCAGCTGAGTCGACCCATGTCGACACCACCTGGCTCAACAAAAGTTGCTTGTTCAATTGACATTTGTCAAAGGAGTTGAATGGAAAGTTGTTGGCCAAACAGCATCTGCATCCAATCAGATGCAGCTACTGTTCTATATTTTTCTTTTCTGTATTTTGACAGTCAGAATACAATAGCTGGAAGTCGATATTCCCCCACCTGTGCTTTTTAGTGTAGATGTAAGAATCTGTTTCTTTTGTTCAGCCCACATATTGAATTAAATAAATTCATGGCTAACTTTGAAGTGTATGGAGTGTATGGCCAACTTTTGGCTAGCCATACACACATATAGCTAGATTCAGTAAGAGTTAGGCCGGCGTATCAGTAGATACGCCGACCTAACTCGGAATCTGTGCCGACCTAAGTTTAAGTGTATTCTCAAACTGAGATACACTTAAACCTATCTAAGATACGACGGCTTGCGCCGTCCTATCTTAGGGTGCAATATTTAGGCTGGCCGCTGGGTGGCGCTTCTATTGCGTTCGGCGTAGAATTAGTAAATCACTAGGTACGCCGATTCACGAACGTACGTCCGCCCGTCGCAGTAAAGATACGCCGTTTACGTAAGGCATTTTCAGGCATGAAGTTATTCCATCAAATAGCTGTACTAGTAATGTTAAGTATGGCCGTCGTTCCCGCGTCGGAATTTGAAAATTTTACGTCGCTTGCGTAAGTCGTCCGTGAATAGCGCTGGACCTAATTTACGTCCACGTCAAAACCAATACGTCCTTGCGGCGTACTTTGCCGCAATGCACACTGGGATATGTACACGGACGGCGCATGCGCCGTTCGTAAAAAACGTCAATCACGTCAGGTCACCCCCATTAACATAAAACACGCATCCTCAGCCTAATTTGAATTATGCGCGCTTACGCCCGCCGCATTTACGCTACGCCGCCGTAACTTAGCAGGCAAATACTTTGTGAATACAGTACTTGCCTAGCTAACTTATGGCGGCGTAGTGTAAATACGATACGCTACGCCGCCTTAAAGATGCAGCGGGCTACTTGAATCCAGCTAATAGATTTCTCCTGTTCAGCCAGCAGGCTGAATGGGAGAAATCTAATTGCTAAACAGCTTTGGTAGATGATTTTTCACCAGCAGCTATTGCATTTAAGCAGCTATAACCTCTTGGATTTTAAATAACTAGACAGTGACTGCATCTGATAGTATGCAGTCATGTTCAACTGACAAATTTCTACCAGGCCTACTCAATTTTTCAGTAGAAATGTCTTAAGCTGAGTAGTGCTAACATGGCCACCCATAGTTCTTCTAATTTTGGCTGACTCAGCATTAATTGGTCAAAATTGAGCAACGTATGGCCAGGTTTAGGGTTTGGAAGACAATTTTCGAGGTCAAAATGTAAAAAAAAATTTTGGATGTTGTAATAAAGTCATGGCCAAAATACTGGCACCCCTGCATTTCTGTCAGATAATGCTTCATGTTACCTAAAACATTGTTGCAATTACAAATGTTTAGGCATTCTCATGTTTTTATTGGTTATTTATTTTGTTTTTATTGGTACGACACAAAAAAATTGGAGAAATGAAAAGCCAAATCTGACACATTCCAAACAAAACTCCAAAAATGGATTGGACAAAATTATTGCCACCTTCTTAAATTTTAGGAAATAATTTCATTCCAAGTGTATGATGCTTCTGTAGTTTGCAATGACAATCCAGAAATCACACCGGCAACCAGTTAAAATGGTGAAAAATGCATTCAACTTTTCTGATGTGTGTCTCCATGTGCCAGATGGAGCATGAAGAAGAATTGTCTGTGTATTTGAGAACATAAATTGTGGAAAAGCATGAACAATCTCAAGGTTACAAGTCTATCTCCAGAGATCGTAATTTTCCTGTGTCCACTGTGTGCAACATTGTCAAGAAGTTTACAGCCTGTGGCACTGTAGCTACTGTAATCTCCCTGGATGTGGATAAAAGACAAAAATGTATCAAAGATTGCATCAAAGTATTATTCAAATGGGGGATAAAGAACCTCGATCAACTTCTAGACAAATTCAAGCTGGCCTTTAGGCACAGGTTACAACTATGTCAGCTTGCACCAGATGTCTAAATGAAAAGGGACGCTATGGTGGGAGACCCAGGAGGACCCAACTGCTGATACTGAAACATAAAAAAACTGGAGTTTGCCAAAACTTACCTGAGGAAAACGCTAAATCCTTTTGGGAAAATGTGCTGTGGACAGAAGAGACAAAATTACAGCTTTTTAGTTAAGCCCATCATTCTACTGTTTTCATAAAAAGAAATGAAGCCTTTAAATAAATAAATACAGTCCCTACAGTCAAACTTGGTGGAGGTTCACTGATGTTTTGTGGTTGCTTGCTGCTTCAGACACTGGATGTCTTGACTGTGTGTGTCAGGGATCAGTGTGGACTACGATAGAGTGATCCAAAGGCATGTAAAGTATACATGATTTATTAAAGGATAAGTAATAAACAAAAGTAAATGCACCTCTAATATGGCAAACAATAAAATAAACCAGCAACCAACCATGGTGACACACAACAATAACTATCCAAATCAAACATATATACAGGTGAAAGATACAATTATAATCATAAACAAGACAGGGTCATACACGGGAGATCGAGCAGATAGGGCTGGGAGCAAGACAGGATAGGGAGAGGGTAACAGGAGATAGGGAGGGCAGGCGGAAGGGATCAGGCTGCAGGGCAGGGGTCCAGGAATGGATATAGGGTTCAGGGATGGCTACAGGGTTCAGGGTCACAGGATACAGGCACACAGGCTAGCAAACACAGGTCAGGGCACAAGGAAATAATATCAGGGCAATGTGTGTAAGTATCTGCCGGGTATAAGTACACATCCTGCAATCAGTCTCAGATGATGCCTGATTGCAGGAGATGATGTCAGCTCCAGACTGCCCAGAGACACCAGCTGGTGGACACCAGAACTGTGGCCCATAGATCTGGGAGTGACAGCGCTACCATCAGGTGAAACCTTTCCTGACAGTGTGCATGGCATTATGAAATCTGAAGACTACCAATAAAATTCTGGGGTGCAATGTAGGGCCCAGTGTCAGTAAGTTGGGTCCCTGTCAGAGGTCATGGGTCTTAGAGCAGGACAATGACCCAAAGCACACATCAAAAAGCACCCAGAAATGTTTAAGACAAAGCCCTGGAGAGTACTGTATTAGCCAGCTCTAAATCCCATCTATTTCAGATCTAAATACCATAGAGCTCGGCGCTGGCTCCCGTGACGGGGCTCGTAGGTAGTAAATCTTGCTGAAAAAATCAGCGAGATTGACACAATATCGCGGTCACCTACTGTATAGTTTACATAAATGTTGCCAGATTATTTATTTTTTCATTGGTCTAATGAAACTGTTCCATATCTGAGTGTGTTTCTGGTCAGTACAATGTTCATCAATTTATTATTTACTTGCTTGCAATATTTCTTGACAGTTTTACAATTCATTTGAAATACTAGGTAGTTCATAGATGCATTACAGGTACCTATAAAAGTACACTTTATATTCACAGCAGTTGTGTGACATCCATTTTCCCCCATATATATAATATATATATTACCTTACAGCTTTGTCCATTTTAACTCACAATTCTGACTTTTTCCTTTATACTTATTGATTTATATCACTTCAGGATTTTAACAATGGTAACTTTTATTGACTTTTTCTTTGGTACAATAGTGGTGATGTCCTTAAAGGTCAGTACTAAAAGCATTAACTGTTTATTAGAAGTTATACAAACTTCACAATATACACATGTGGACTGATGTTTTTTATAATTTAGTGATGATTTAGAAATGACTAATTTTCTTCCAATTTCAAATTTTCCAAATGCTACAAATGAATGTTGTTTGTTCTTTCCAGTTAAACAGCTAAATACACAGTTGATGCATACTTTATTGTTTTACTTGTAATAATATATGTATAATTTGTCATTTTGGTTAGCCAATCTTTTGATTTTTAAAACTCCTTCACAGACAGGTAGGTAACAAACCTGATTCAACAATTTAGTATTCTATGTCATCATTCAAGAAGCACTGATGCCAGATAAAGAAGCAGTAGAGTGGTCATCCTGATTGGCCATAGATATGTGTATCACATTAACTGGTAGCCATTATTTTTTTTTTTGTCGGTTAGAACTGTAAATATATGTGTATTTGAATTGCATATTAACTGTTAGCCTGAAGTTCCAGTTGAAAAACAAAAAAATTAAAACCATTTTTTAAGAACATTTACATGAATGTTTAATTGATTGTGCATCAACATTTTGATGAACAATTACATGAAATTGCACATCACTGATGCTAGCATCC